>NC_091748.1:39051452-39201506 GCF_043380555.1 Nothobranchius furzeri | reverse complement strand
TGAATTTCCCCACTGTGGGATCAATAAAGTATTCTATTCTATTCTATTCTATTCTATTCTATTCAAAAACCTCCAGAGGGTGTTTTTTTTTACAATCAAGTTTTAAATTCTTTCAAAAATGAATAAAATTTCTGCATATTTTGCCTCACTTCACATCCAGTTCATAAACTGCTTTGGTTTTAATTTGAAAGAGAAAAGCTTCCAAATTATCGTAGCCTAAACTCTTATTTTGGAAGTGACCGGCTCTTATTGTGAAGGGGAGGAGCTCTCAGACAGACTGACTCATGCAGGAGGAGAGGGAAAGCGGCTGCCTCTGTCACTGTCTGGCTGCCCACAGCTATATAGGCTGCTGGTACCTGACACTGGCACACAGCTCGCGTCTCTGCAGGGATTAATCAGCACCAAACATCACAACTCCAAAGGTAAAAAAGAAAAACACTTGATTTCTTTAATCAGCTGAGAGTTTTCTGGAGCAAACATGAGCAATAATGCTTAAAGGAATGGCATTCTTTCACTTTTATGAAACTTTTGCTCAACTTTCCTAGATTTTCTGGGTTTTTAGTCACAAGTTCTATTTAAAAAGCCAAAAAATCAGGTAGAATGTGGATTTTAGGATGTTTTCTTGCATTTGAAGCTTACAGAATGGGTTGTTTTATTTATTTTAGAGGGGAGGACAGAGAATGCTGAGTTTGATTCATTTGTCTGAGGCTCTAATGCTGCTGAGGGCAGATGCGTCCCTCTCTGGGACTTTACCAGAGTTAGTTTGTTAGTTCCCCCCCCCAGCCTTGTGATAAACATGTGTTTGTGTGTTTGGGTTGGGTTGGTTTGTCTGCGAGCGTCTCGCTGGAGTCGGATGGATTAGTTAACACAATAGGGTCTCTTAAGCGAAAAAGCTTGTGGCTCTGACTCTTCTCCTGACTGGTTTCTTCACCTTTTTTTGCATCTCTTCCTTTTCTCCTTCCACTCCTGCTGCTAATCCCATTTGATGGTGATGTCTTTCCCACTCCAGTCCAAAGAAGAATGTCTTCAGCATTCCTGTTGCATAGAGAAAAAGTCAAAGAAAGAGGAATTTCCCTGGGACAGAGGGAGAGGAGTGGGGAGGAGATGGATGAAGGTGTTACTGAATGCAGTGACAAAAGCACCTTTTTCACTCAGATTTGAAATATGAGTCAAGTCTGAGTGAAGAGAGGAAGGTAACGGTGTAAGAGGAGAGGAGAGGAAAGAAAGAAGGAAAGTAGGGCAGGGGGAAAGTGGGGGATTGGAAGAGCCGTGAGCTGTTGGTGTGGCTGGAGCAAGAAAAACGCTCTGTGCTACGCTTTAGAGAGAGGGGGGTAAGAAAACAGTCTGCTTCTATTTTATGTGGTGTGTGTGCAATTAGAGGCACAAAGAACGAGGAGGAGGAGGGCAAGAAAGGATGGCTGCACCGGGGAAGGAGTGAGGCTGGGAATAAGTTAAAGCCAGAAGAACAAAGCTGGTAGAAGATATCAGCAGCATCACACAAGCCTGTAAGCACCAGTTCCTCCCTCCTGCATTCCTTCAGTTATTATATACATTAGTTTGGAGTTTGTTTTTACTAAACATTAATACAACCATCACAATCGATGAAAATATTTTTAAAAATGTATTTCAGCTTCAAACTATTGCAAAAACAGCTCCATCAACAAAAAGACCATGATTAAGATAGCTTTGTCCCATTTTAAAGGATAGAAGTTCACCTCCACCCTGCCCAGTGCATGGAACTGTGGCAGAATGAGGGCAACACACACAGGCAGTGTATGACACACCCTAGAAACATGTCTAGAATGTTTTCAAAATTAATCCCACAAACTTTGTAAACACTCCTGAAAAACTAATTTAGTTATGCACTGACACCCCACAGGTCTGCCAATGTTTTCCCTGATCAGCTAAATGAAGTTTGATTAGTTGATTGTCTGAACATTAATAAATTACTTTGGTGAAATAATTCAGCCTGTGTTACATAGTAATCTATATTGAGTCTAGAGCAATACATGTAATGTTGGTCTCATCATTTATGTCCTTGTTAGATTTACTTACGTCTCAATAGCTCGAATGATGTAAATCGGTGCCTGGACAATCATAATGTTTACCTGGAAAAATGTGTTATTATTGACAGAATATAATCATGATTATTATGGTTTTTGTTTTTGCCATAAAGCAGTGTTACCATAAAGACCACAGAGTTTAGTATTCTGGGTTGGTATGACCTTAAGGTGACACGTTTTTAGAAAGATGACGCAGAGACATTAGACGTCATCAGAGGAGACGTTTAAACATGCAGGATCAGACTGATTACTGAGAGTTTGTCAGACTGATCCGTCACTTTGTCGAGGTTAACGGACGTCTTCTGCTCAAAAGCTTTTCACAAGCGTTTACTGACACACTGCAGCAGTGATGCAACAGTCACGAGGTAACCAGTAGGTGTGTGTGTGTGTGTGTGTGTGTGTGTGTGTGTGTGTGTGTGTGTGTTTAAGCTGTATACACACTATTTTTGCGTTCCAACCTTCATGATTTCATCTCTATTTTCGTGAACTTGCCTCTGGGCCAAACTCCAGAATGACCTCGCGTGTTGTTTTTGTGCTGTTGTTGCGATACTGAAGCTAGATTTCAGTTTTCAGAGTTAAAAATTACCAAAAGGGCAAAGGTCAAGTTGTCAGCAAGACACAGAGGTGTTTGTAGCAACAGCCACTCTGAGGTGTAGCGCAAACACACACCTGAAACCACACCACAGGGAGGTGAATCTCCAAGCACAACCAGAACGCTCACAAGCAGACTCTCCTAGAGAATCATTGTCCTCATGTTGTTGTTTACAGAAGGAAACCCCTCATTACGGCCGATGTACACTCAACAATTTCCTGCATACTTCCTGTCATCAGCTAGCGAGCCTAATAAAGCGACTCTGTCGTTTACAGCCAGCTGCAGAGCTTAGGAGGTGGACGGCAGATAAAGATGGCTCCTGGCCTGTTTGGAGATTGGAATGAGGATGGTACTCTGGTATTCTGGTACTCTGGTATTCTGGTACTCTGGTATTCTGGTACTCTGGTACTCTGGTACTCTGGTATTCTGGTACTCTGGTATTCTGGTATTCTGGTATTCTGGTACTCTGGTATTCTGGTATTCTGGTACTCTGGTATTCTGGTATTCTGGTACTCTGGTACTCTGGTATTCTGGTACTCTGGTATTCTGGTATTCTGGTATTCTGGTACTCTGGTATTCTGGTATTCTGGTACTCTGGTATTCTGGTACTCTGGTACTCTGGTACTCTGGTATTCTGGTACTCTGGTATTCTGGTATTCTGGTATTCTGGTACTCTGGTATTCTGGTATTCTGGTACTCTGGTATTCTGGTACTCTGGTATTCTGGTATTCTGGTATTCTGGTACTCTGGTATTCTGGTACTCTGGTATTCTGGTACTCTGGTATTCTGGTATTCTGGTACTCTGGTATTCTGGTACTCTGGTACTCTGGTACTCTGGTATTCTGGTATTCTGGTACTCTGGTATTCTGGTACTCTCCTACTCTGGTACTCTGGTATTCTGGTACTCTGGTATTCTGGTATTCTGGTACTCTGGTATTCTGGTATTCTGGTACTCTGGTATTCTGGTACTCTGGTATTCTGGTATTCTGGTATTCTGGTACTCTGGTATTCTGGTACTCTGGTACTCTGGTATTCTGGTACTCTGGTATTCTGGTATTCTGGTATTCTGGTACTCTGGTATTCTGGTACTCTGGTATTCTGGTACTCTGGTACTCTGGTACTCTGGTATTCTGGTATTCTGGTACTCTGGTATTCTGGTACTCTGGTATTCTGGTATTCTGGTATTCTGGTACTCTGGTATTCTGGTACTCTGGTATTCTGGTATTCTGGTATTCTGGTATTCTGGTACTCTGGTATTCTGGTACTCTGGTATTCTGGTATTCTGGTACTCTGGTATTCTGGTACTCTGGTACTCTGGTACTCTGGTACTCTGGTATTCTGGTATTCTGGTACTCTGGTACTCTGGTATTCTGGTACTCTGGTACTCTGGTATTCTGGTATTCTGGTACTCTGGTATTCTGGTATTCTGGTATTCTGGTACTCTGGTATTCTGATACTCTGGTATTCTGGTATTCTGGTACTCTGGTACTCTGGTATTCTGGTACTCTGGTATTCTGGTATTCTGGTACTCTGGTACTCTGGTACTCTGGTACTCTGGTACTCTGGTATTCTGGT
Source organism: Nothobranchius furzeri (assembly GCF_043380555.1). Lineage (NCBI taxonomy): Eukaryota > Metazoa > Chordata > Actinopteri > Cyprinodontiformes > Nothobranchiidae > Nothobranchius > Nothobranchius furzeri. The sequence goes on along the minus strand of NC_091748.1, from coordinate 39,197,276 downwards.
ACTCTGGTATTCTGGTACTCTGGTATTCTGGTACTCTGGTACTCTGGTACTCTGGTACTCTGGTATTCTGGTACTCTGGTATTCTGGTATTCTGGTATTCTGGTACTCTGGTATTCTGGTATTCTGGTACTCTGGTATTCTGGTACTCTGGTACTCTGGTACTCTGGTACTCTGGTATTCTGGTATTCTGGTATTCTGGTACTCTGGTATTCTGGTACTCTGGTATTCTGGTATTCTGGTATTCTGGTACTCTGGTATTCTGGTACTCTGGTATTCTGGTATTCTGGTACTCTGGTATTCTGGTACTCTGGTACTCTGGTACTCTGGTACTCTGGTATTCTGGTATTCTGGTACTCTGGTACTCTGGTATTCTGGTACTCTGGTACTCTGGTATTCTGGTATTCTGGTACTCTGGTATTCTGGTATTCTGGTATTCTGGTACTCTGGTATTCTGGTATTCTGGTACTCTGGTACTCTGGTACTCTGGTATTCTGGTATTCTGGTACTCTGGTATTCTGGTACTCTGGTACTCTGGTATTCTGGTACTCTGGTATTCTGGTATTCTGGTACTCTGGTACTCTGGTATTCTGGTATTCTGGTATTCTGGTACTCTGGTATTCTGGTACTCTGGTATTCTGGTATTCTGGTACTCTGGTATTCTGGTACTCTGGTATTCTGGTATTCTGGTACTCTGGTATTCTGGTATTCTGGTATTCTGGTACTCTGGTATTCTGGTATTCTGGTACTCTGGTACTCTGGTACTCTGGTATTCTGGTATTCTGGTACTCTGGTATTCTGGTACTCTGGTACTCTGGTATTCTGGTACTCTGGTATTCTGGTATTCTGGTATTCTGGTACTCTGGTATTCTGGTACTCTGGTATTCTGGTATTCTGGTATTCTGGTACTCTGGTATTCTGGTATTCTGGTACTCTGGTATTCTGGTACTCTGGTACTCTGGTACTCTGGTACTCTGGTATTCTGGTATTCTGGTATTCTGGTACTCTGGTACTCTGGTACTCTGGTACTCTGGTATTCTGGTACTCTGGTATTCTGGTACTCTGGTATTCTGGTACTCTGGTACTCTGGTACTCTGGTATTCTGGTACTCTGGTATTCTGGTATTCTGGTACTCTGGTATTCTGGTACTCTGGTATTCTGGTATTCTGGTATTCTGGTACTCTGGTATTCTGGTATTCTGGTACTCTGGTATTCTGGTACTCTGGTACTCTGGTATTCTGGTACTCTGGTATTCTGGTATTCTGGTACTCTGGTATTCTGGTACTCTGGTATTCTGGTATTCTGGTACTCTGGTATTCTGGTACTCTGGTATTCTGGTATTCTGGTATTCTGGTACTCTGGTATTCTGGTACTCTGGTACTCTGGTATTCTGGTACTCTGGTATTCTGGTATTCTGGTACTCTGGTATTCTGGTACTCTGGTATTCTGGTATTCTGGTACTCTGGTATTCTGGTACTCTGGTACTCTGGTATTCTGGTACTCTGGTATTCTGGTATTCTGGTACTCTGGTATTCTGGTACTCTTGTATTCTGGTATTCTGGTACTCTGGTATTCTGGTATTCTGGTACTCTGGTATTCTGGTACTCTGGTACTCTGGTACTCTGGTACTCTGGTACTCTGGTATTCTGGTATTCTGGTATTCTGGTACTCTGGTATTCTGGTACTCTGGTATTCTGGTATTCTGGTACTCTGGTATTCTGGTATTCTGGTACTCTGGTACTCTGGTATTCTGGTATTCTGGTACTCTGGTATTCTGGTACTCTGGTATTCTGGTACTCTGGTACTCTGGTATTCTGGTATTCTGGTATTCTGGTATTCTGGTACTCTGGTACTCTGGTATTCTGGTATTCTGGTATTCTGGTACTCTGGTACTCTGGTATTCTGGTACTCTGGTATTCTGGTATTCTGGTACTCTGGTACTCTGGTACTCTGGTATTCTGGTATTCTGGTACTCTGGTATTCTGGTACTCTGGTACTCTGGTACTCTGGTACTCTGGTATTCTGGTATTCTGGTACTCTGGTATTCTGGTACTCTGGTACTCTGGTACTCTGGTACTCTGGTATTCTGGTACTCTGGTACTCTGGTACTCTGGTACTCTGGTATTCTGGTATTCTGGTACTCTGGTACTCTGGTATTCTGGTACTCTGGTATTCTGGTATTCTGTTATTCTGGTATTCTGGTACTCTGGTACTCTGGTATTCTGGTATTCTGGTATTCTGGTAATCTGGTACTCTGGTACTCTGGTACTCTGGTATTCTGGTACATTTACAACGCTGAAGTCTGGGTTTATTAAAGCAGCATGCTGGTGAAGAGCGAGTGCATCTGGCACATCTCACTGTTAGGCAGAGTGAAACTTCACAGGGCTGTAAAACACTCCTTCAATTATGTTCCTGTCAGGCTGCTCTGAGGTCTGTTTATTGTGCTTTCAGAAACTCCAGAGACAAATTTCCTCCAGACTGCATTTATCTTAGCCTTTTCTTCCTTTCTTCTCCTAAATAAAGAATTTACATCTTAAAGAGTGTCTTTAATGATGAAAAAGGAAAGACCTGAAGGCTTTGCTTGTTTACATCACCAGGAGTGGAGGCAGAAAAGAGGAAAAGAAGAAAGGGACAATGGAAGATTAATTCAGTCCTACAGTTGGAGCTGGAGGGTTTGCTCTGTGGAGCGGAGCGCTTTGTGGGCCAGTTGGCTCAGATCTAAACAGCAAAACAGAGCCGTTGGCATGACGACAGAAGAAAACGTTCCTTCTACTTGAACCCTGTTCTGCCATGAAGACGATGGAAGTCTCACACTTTCTTTTCTTATTCACAACGTTGCAGAAAACGTTTATTTTTTGCGGTCGCAGCATTCAGCTGAAGCCACAAAGTCTGGAAGGCTTTTAGTCTTTGGTTCATCCAAATCCTGAAGTGGATCATGAATCAGATGGAAATGACACAAGAGGTCCTTTTCATGCACAGAAAAACAAGGAGCAAATGTTTTTACGAGGGCTAGAAGCCAATCTGATGTGTTGAACTGGATTAATGGTACTCTGGAAGAATGGTGGAAGTTAATCAGTGCTTTTAATGGTTGCAAGAAAACAACTGCAGAGACATGAGTTGCATCTACTTTTGTTTCTTCTTTTATTTCCTCAAAATCTCCAACAAGAGCTGAGACACAAGAAGGTGTCAGAAGCACGCGATGACAGGCCTTTGAAGCTGTTCCTGCTGAGCATGGAGGGCAGAGAGGAAGAAGCTGTGAGGATATTCAGTGAGTTTCCTTTTTGCTGGAGCAGACGGGCGGGCAGGGTGCTTCTGCCTGACGCTCCCAGAACAAAGCCAAAAAAGGAATCAAACTGCCGCGGAGCGGAGCGCTGCGAGCCGTCGTCAGCTGCCAAACCATTCCTGAAAAAGAACTCTTTTGGTGGAGGCTTGAGACGGAGACCTGTGGGGAGTGTAAAGGAAAATGCACACAGAGGCAGACATATTGAACTGATTGTCGGGGAGGAGTACTCCACGTGGGGACAAGCTGGAGAGGCTGCTCGGATTAGAAACCGTCTGTTCTGGAAGTGAGAATAAAATCAAAATGACCGTCTAAAACAGATTAATGGTCTTGTTGCTGCTGGCAACAGAACCTGGAGGCGGGTTGAAACGGGGTCCGCTCTGACATATAAAAGATTGCTGAAGCGCCTCACTGATTACTCAACATCTGGAAAAGATTTGGGTTTGTGAACTTGGTGGACTGCAGACCAGCGTGCACCGCTGGGATGTACAGTATAATGTGAACAGTGAAGATCTCAGCAGTCTATAAGACAACACACACCGCTGTAGACTCATCCAGATTTATAGCTTTCCATGAAAAACCCACATCTTCACTTGTATCCTGTGGTTTCCACTGACATCCTTTTCTAAAGAGTCCACATTACACACATTTTACTAGTTCAGAATTTCATTTTAGATGGTCTTTTAAAAGGTTTTTGTGCTTTAATGTTCAAAATAATGTTTATTTGAGTCGGGCTGCAGGATTTTTTTAGCTCAAGACTCATTTTCCTTTTAGACAGACCCGTTCTGCTCCTACTAGTCAGATGAATACTAAAGTGTCAGAGCAGGTTGGGAAATTCGTTTACAACTACCACGGATGTATGCAGACCAGAAAAATCTACAGTAGAGTAGTGAAAGATGGTTTTTCATGGGAGACTAGAGTCTGGCCGTGGATTTCAGAGGTTTACAGAACATTTATATGAACACGAATGCAACAGAGTAGACCGGAAGAAGGAAACACGCGCCAGCCTTTCAGCTCACTCTGTGACTAAATCCAAAATTCATCATCATGACCCGTTTCTTACAAAAGACACGCCGACGATTCAGATTTGTTTACGTTGTGAAGGACCCACACCTGAACGCGTGAATCATTCTTTTATGCTTCATAGCTGCAACGCTCTGATAAAACATTTGTTCCCTTTTACATTTATCATGTATTTTCTTTTAAAATGTCAGTAAATTTCAGTGCCAAAGATAAACTGACTTAACACAAGATGCTGGTTTCAGTTGATTTCTTCCATTAAAGGCTGAATGAGGAACAATTCGACAAAAAGCTATAATCTAAAAAAACGATGCCTTTACGGGCGTTTAGGGGTGGGCAGGATGATGGTACAGTGTTGTTGTGATGGGCACGACGCCGGGTTTATGTTTACATCTACCAGCCAGTAGAGGGCACCATTGCGTTAAAAAGTCTGCTTGGCACAGCAAGGCCGGCACTGGGGAACGGCAGACTCGGCAGGCTTTGACATTAAATAATGTTATAAAACAAACTTATTGGTAGAAATGAGTTCTCTCCCTGTACGCTTCATCACCGGACCCGGTGCTGGCTGGTCACTTCCTGGGTTGGCAGTGAACCTGACGTCCCCGCGGTTGGAAACCTTGTGCAACTACAACCTCCACACACTAGATGCTGCTCTGGTGTTTGGTTCCTCGTTTAACCTTTAAGGAGGAATATCTACTCAAACCAGCCAGGTTCTATGTGAAAACGAAATGGACCCCTACGTTTAATAATCAGTCGTGGCACCCTCAGAGGATACAACCGCTAGCGGACGACAGTAGCATGCTGATGAGTCTCGTATGTGGAAGAAATGTGTCCCGTGTTTCATCTCAGCCCCACTGGAGGGTTTGACTTGTTCTCTCACAACGTGATGCAGGCTTTTGTGGGTTCTGTTAGCTAGCAGAAGTTATGCTCCCCTGTCTCTGTTAAACCGTGACCTTTGACCTTAACCCTAACCAATCCAGGCCTGCAGCACCTTAGATGTTCTGGGGTCTTTTGGGCGTGAATTTCTGTAAGAAGAAACAAGTCATGACGTGTTGGTTTTTGAGGTGGTTTAGCCTGTTTAGCTTCTCTTGGAGTGTTTTCATCTTTAGTCCCGGCTGCCTGGCTGTGACTGCAGCGCTGACCTTTAAGGGGCAAATGCGGCCTGCAGCCTGTTTGATCTGCTGTCAGCAGCTTCTGAACATGTTTCTGTTAAAAGCTGGATGCTGATAAACTATCAGCCCAGGCTGCTGGTTTCCTCCCAGCAAGCCTCTGGCCTGATGGGTTTTCACCTTCAAAGTGGAGAAAAAACAGTTTGCTGCTGTTAGCGGATCCCAGTCAGACCACTGGAGCTCAGCGATGCTCGGTTTGGTTTGACCCAGCCCCTCCCTGTCTAATATTAATCTGTAAGGATTGATTGATTTTTTGTTGTCAGGTCGGATGTTCTGATCCGTGCCTCCTCTTCCTCACAGGAACGCCTCCCAACTGAAGCAGCTGCAGGACCAGATTCTGTTGGAGCAGCAGGAGGCGGCCAACTGGCAACAGCAGCAGGAGCAGCAGAAGCAGGACCTCCCGCCTCCTCCTCAGCAACCACTTGAGGAACTACCTCCGCCTGCTCCACCGTCTCCTCCTCTTCCCCCTCCTCCCTCCTTCCAGGAGCTGGAGAACAGCACAGCCATGCAGGCCAGCACCTTTAACTACGCCCGGCCCAAGCAGTTCATTGCTGCTCAAAGCCCTGGCGGGGCCGCCTACATCACGCACTCCTCCGGTTCTTCTGGGTCCAGCCTGTCCTCCCCCATTTCTCCTCCCACCTCCCACAAGCCCTTCAGCAGGGTCGCCCTGCCTCCTTTCACCAAGGCGGGCAGCGTGGAGTCTCCGAGCTCTCCTTCATTCCCGCCTCCACCTCCACCCTTCCTCGGCTCCAGCAACGTGTCTTCTCCAATAGGTCCTACCCAGGATTTCCCCCCTCCTCCCCCTCCGCCCCCTCCACCTCTCTCCATGTCCCCCGCCCTCTCAGATGTATCCTCGCCATTCTCCTCTGTGCCTCCATCTCCTGCCTCCAGCTTTTTGTCCTCGGTTCTGCCCTCCACACCTCCTACCCCCGGCAGCCTGGCGATCAACAGCCTGGGCCTACCGAAGGGAAATGGGACTGTGTGAGTGACCCTCGCTAACACGGTTACACTCACAGCTTGTGACCTGAGTGAATTTACCTGCACGGTAGTGGGACGGCAGGAAAAGGGCATGTTTACATTTTTGTGCAGCACATTTACAGAAAAAAAGTCTCAACTAGAGCAGCCCTGATCCCACACCCAGAGGAGAAAAGTGTTGTGAAGGTGTTAGGGTCAAGAAAACCCACGACCTCAAAGCTAAAGATCAGTCAGTCAGCTGGTGCTCCTCTGTCAGAATCCATCACTCCAGGGAGCGTCTAGAATAGCTGATAGGGATCTGTAGATAACCCCTTCTGACGGCGTCCTCTGGGGGAGAAGCTCATTTCTTTCTCTCCGTCATGAGCATTCCACCTCCAGCTCTTTGCCAGCTATTTTTCATCAGCCTCTTGCTCGCGATTGCACTCCCCATCTCGCCCTGGCATTCCTGCAGCACTCACACACAGATAAGAAGACACCATGAGGAATGCAATAACTGGACGAGTCTAGATAAGCAAGGGGGAGTACCAGAGAGCAGCAGGAAGGAAGAAGAGAGGGTGTGCACTGCAGAGATGCCAAAACCTTTGTGGTTATTTTTTTGTTTTGTTTTGGGTTTTTTTCAGCAAAGCTTTCCCGAGGAAGTCCTCAGTCACCAAGACGCCGCGGATCGTTTCCGACTCAGACATCCAGGGCTCGAAGGACGCTGTCATCCAGGATCTGGAGAGAAAGCTGCGCTTCAAAGAAGAGCGCATAAGCAATGGGCAACAGGTGTGTGTGTGTGTGCGTGCGTGCGTGCGTGCGTGTGTGTGTGTGTGTGTGTTAACAAATTAACATGAGAACAATTAACCACTCGGATTCATCTAAGTGTTCTTAAACAAGTTTTAGAAATAATGTCAAAATGTTTTCACACGAAGCCTAAAAGCAGCACTAAGAAAATGGCGTGTGTGTGTGTGTGTGTGTGTGTGTGTGTGTGTGACTGACCACACTAACCTGCACTCAACTCATTAATCCTGCTTCCAGAGGTTAACCTATGAGGAGAAGATGGCTCGCAGACTGCTGGGAGCTGACAACGCTGCCACAGTCTTAAACACACAGGAAACAGAGGAGGAGCCTGTCACACAGGTATGGTGGCTCTGCTTCAGGACACACACACACACACACACACACACTCGCATGCACACACACACGTACCCCCCAAGAAGTCAAATCTTAATCAACTCAGATAAAAGTGACATCATTGTGGTAGCAACCTGAGACACGATCAGGAGACGAGCTGGCACGTCACCTGAGTGCAGGAAACAACGTACAACACTGGGACTGTGTGTGTGTGTGTGTGTGTGTGTGTGTGTGTGTGTGTGTGTGTGTGTGTGTGTGTGTGTGTGTGTGTGTGTGTGCATCTGGGCCCTGGAGGGGAATGACACACACACATCTAAAAGTCCCACAGGCATGGAAACATTCACCCACATGTCCACATCTGTTGCGCGTACACTGTATGACACAAACCCCTCCCCCTTCTGCCCTCTGACACGTTGCTGATGTCATTCCTATCTCATGATCCCCAGCTTTCCGCCACCCCACCCCAAGCGGCTGTAAACACAGCCAAAGAGCGCGCTAGGAAAGTGGGGTGTAAACACCGTGGAGTCCTCCATAAAAAGCTCTGTTTATACAAACTGCTGGAGGTAGCATGGAGCTAACGCGCTTGTTTGTCTTATTCTGAGCCAACGACCAGCTCTGTGGAAGCTCACGAGGACAGCAGCTCTCCCTAAAGCTGGTTCTGGGATAGAAACGAGATCAGAGCTAGCTAGAAATCTTACAAAAGTCTACCTTTGTAGCGATAAGAAAGCACAAACACATGTTTAATCCACAGGTAGGAGAGGAACTCAGGTGCTTACAGGTCTGAGCACAAACCTTTGACTTCACCAACACACTCAACCAAAAACTCTTCTTCCTTCCCACCAGGAAGAACGGTCAGCTGATGAAGATCTTTATCCTCAAAAGGTTTTCTTTAACCATTTCCTTGAGATGCTCTTTTAAAAATTCACGCTGTCACAAAAATCTCACATTGGAGTGAACCGTCAGACGTGCACTCCTCACAGGCTTCAGAAGCCCACATCCAACGCTGAAGCATGCTGTTGTTCTGCACCGTAACGCTGCCTCGGAGACTCGTCTGAGTTGGTTCAGGAGGACCAACGCCAGCTCTGCAGCTGTGCCCGAGGCCTGTCATTATCGGTGTGGTGTGTCATCGCGCTGAGCTGTTCTGCAGATGTTCCCCGCCGCTGCCCCCGCAGGGCGGTGAGAGACTGATGGAGAGGGTTGGATGGAGGAGCGGCTCATATGGGCAGACGAGAACTTGGGAATTGGAGGAAATGTGATCATTTGGGTGACAGTGAGGGTTCATGAGGTCACAGGGCTCACCGGGTTTACTGACCACTTTCTGCATGCTCTTTAATGTGTTCACCATGAATGAGTGATCTGCAGGGGTTATGATTGTCAAGTAATACATTAAAACAGCTGCAGTGTGCTGCATCTTCCTCCTCTACACAACTCAACAGCAAGGTGAAGACTTTTATCCCATTTAAGCTGGAAACTTAATTTTAAAAATCCAACTTTGAAAGATAAATCTAAATAATAGCGTTACAAATGCACGTTTAGAATCACCTTGCCTTCGTTATAGTGGCTAATTACATTTGTCATTACGTCAGATTGATCACATTTACAGTTTCAGACATAACTGCACGGATTTAGCTTTAATAGTAAAAATGTATTTCCATCTGAAGCTAAATTCTATAAAAGCATGTCTGCCCATGAATGTAATACTTTACAATCAGGACCCAAGTGACCGCACAGCCCCTTTCCTCCTGACCTTTGCCCTCCTTCCAACCTGCCGTCGGTTCTCTCTCTGGCTTTCAGGAATACAAAGTGTCCAGCTTTGAGCAGCGTCTGATCAGTGAGATCGAGTTCCGGCTGGAGCGTTCTCCGGTGGAGGAGTCCGATGATGACGTTCAACATGACGAAGACTCAGCCGGGCGAGGCGTGGCGCCCTCCTTTGACCAGAAGCTCAAACACTACAAAGTGTTTGAAGGCATGCCAGTCACCTTCTCCTGCGAGGTCAGAGGAGACCCCAAACCCAAGGTGAGTCGGTGGCAACCTCACACAAGAACCATGTCTGGAGTACTCACAGGTGTCTGAACCTTAGCCTAGCAAGCTGCTGGTGTGTGCGTGTGTGTGTGTGTGTGTGATGAAAGGCCATGTGGACTTGCTCTGAACACGTTAATGGCACCTTGATGGCGGGCCAAGAGTAGAAAAAGGTAAAAAAAAGAGCCGTAACATCCATCCATCCATTTTCAGCCGCTCAGTCAGGTCACAGGGACAGCCGCCTAAGCCGGGAGGCCCAGACTTCCCTCTCCCCGGCTACTTGGGCCAACTCCTCCAGGGGAATCCCAAAGCGTTCCCAGGCCAGCCGAGAGACATAGCCCCTCCAGCGTCTCCTCCTGGTTGGACTTGACCAGAAAACCTCAGCGGGGAGGCGTTAGGAGGCATCCTAATCAGATGCCTGAGCCACCTCAGGCATCTGTTGATTTTATCTCACAGTTTTCATTGGTTCACTTTTTCCCTTGATTTACACAGTTGTCTTCTACTAGAATGTTTCACCTTTTTTGTAATTTGAATTGCTTTTATTTTCTGATTTATTCTCTTTCTTTAACTTTGTACTGTACCATGTTCAGCGCCTTGGGCTTCCTGACAGGGTTGCGGAAGGCGCTTTATAAATAAAGCTTTGATTTGACCTCAACTGGTGTGAAGGAGCAGCAGGTCTACTTCAAGCCCCTCCTGGATGATTGAGCTTCTCACCCTATCTCTAAGGGACTCAGACACAGTGTGGAGAAAACTCATTTCAGCTGGTCTTATTCTTTCAGTCACTACCCAAAGCTCGTGACCACAGGTGAGGGTAGGAACGTAGATGACCGGTAAATCGAGAGCGTCGCCTTCTGGCTCAGCTCTCTCTTCACCACGACAGACCGGTACAACGCCCGCATCACTGCAGATGCAGCACCAATCCACCTGTCGATCTCACGCTCCATCTTTCCCTCACTTGTGAACAAGACCCTGAGATACATGAACTCCTCCACTTGGGCCAGGACCTCATCCCTGACCCGGAGAGGGCGTTCTACCCTTCTCTGGGTCAGGGCTGTAACAGTTACAATAGTTATGATGGAGACATTTTTCACTTGCACACCGTTTCCACATGAAAAGGAGGACTTAAACCTGAGCATGTTTCTGTGTGTGTTGCACCACAGGTTTACTGGTTTAAAGATGGAAAGCAGATCTCCAAGAGGAGCGAGCACTACAGGATCAGCCGAGACCCGGATGGTACCTGCTTTCTGCACACTGCAGCAGCATCGCTGGATGACGACGGCAATTACACCATCTTGGCAGCCAATCCTGATGTAAGAAGAATGAGAAATATTAAATTGCTTAACCCTCTGGAGGCAGGCGTTGCAGATTAGCACCGTTAAACCCACCCACCTGGTTACTCCACACGCGTGTTTCATGAGCATGCTTTAACTCAGAAGTTCCCCTGAAGGACTTTGTTGTTCGTCCTTTTATCGAAACTCATTTTGAGCCTGAGAGGGTTACACTGTTCAAAAGAATGACCACCCACCTCTCTCTAAACTAGGAACACACCAGATTTTAGCTTAATACGTGTAAAACTGACACTCATTGATGTTTTGCCATTTCTAACCCAGCTCCAGGTGGATTTTTAACTGGACTGACTCCAGAAGTGAATCAGTTTTAGATGAATATCCAATAATAATTGTACGAGAGTTTTGTTAAAACCCGCTTTGTGGTCCCTGAGATGTTTGGCTACCAAACACTCAAATACACCATCACCCACCTGCTAACAGGCGGGGATAATGAAAATGTACACACACACACACACACTGCCTGCAGCAGAACAGAACACGTACTGAGATAACGGCCACCAGCCTGAACAGGAAGAAGGCGTTGAATGAAGCAGGAAGTCACTTCCACCCTCAGAAAGGTCAAAAGTTTGTGTTCAACAGTTTGTTTAACAGCACTTTCCAGCTTTATCGGTCACATCTGATCTCCTCCTCTTGTGTCATCACCACCCCTGTGTCCCTCCGTCCCAGGGCAGGGTGAGCTGCACCGGCAGGATGATGGTCCAGGCGGTGAACCAGCGCGGCCGCAGCCCCCGAATGGCACCCGGACAAATGCGCCGGTGAGTTGTCAGGTTTTGGTGCTGCTGACAGATCCAAACGGAGAAGGCTGCGAGAGATTTTCAGAAATGTTTGCCTTGCTGGTTGGTTTGAGGAATTAAAGGTGATGACGGGGAACACCTGCTGGCTTTGCTCTGGCTGACATTGCTCCGATGACCTTGGTGTGCATTTGTTGACGAATCATCTCTGATGCTCTGAAGGTCATAAACCCACCTGTAAGCTGTCATCTGGGTGACCGTGCCCTGAGCAGATGAGGCCTACACGCTGTGTTAACAGTCGGTCTCTCACTCCTTTTCATTCCCATCCTTAGCTGATGTCACTGTTGATGTAGAAACCAGTTAGAAACACCGGAGCTGCAGTGGAGGCTGCTGCTGGTCACTGACACGAGGTGAACGGTGGTCAGCATGGGAACTTTTATTTTTAGACAAAAATATAAACGATGACATGTCGGACTTGCATAAAAACTAAAGTGTGGATTTGATGCTGATCAATAGTGACTCATTTAAAATAGAAAAGTACAAATGTACGTCTCATAATTAAATGTTTTAAATCCTTCTGCCAGATCCAGGTCCAGGTCTAGAGACAGCGGAGACGAGAATGACAAAATCCAGGAGCGTCACTTCCGCCCCCACTTCCTGCAGGCACCTGGTGACCTCATCGTCCAGGAGGGACGCTTGTGCCGAATGGACTGTAAGGTAAAGAGAACACACACAGCTCTGCTGCAGAAGCAGTAGAGGAGACCCAACTCTGGATAAGCCATGAAACATGGAAAAATAAACCTTACAAAATATAGAGTTTAATGTAAAGTAGTGTGTGTGATGCCTGGATGGATGCATGGCCCCACCACGCCGCTGCCTGTAATAAAGCAAAGAGAGTGGATCGCTCTAAAATAACTGGAGGAAAAGCCCAAACCAAGAGGTTAGTCTCAGTGATGCAGAAACCGTTTCAGATCCGCCCTTTACTCAGCGTCTAGAGGGAGGCCGAGTCAGCGCTGCCACAGAAAAAGTTCCCAGTTCTCAGCATTCCAGCTTCTTCGTGGAGAGAGAACAACAGTAGAGACGATGCTTCTCCGGGTTGTCGTGTTGATCTAAATGACTCGCAGCAGGCGGAAAACTCAGAGGTGTCGTTTCTCAGGGATCAGGTTTCCACATTTACTTACATTTGTGCTGATTTGGCACGTCGGGGCAGCAGCAGCTCAACAGGTAGAGCCGGTTGTCCAGTAATCGGAAGGTTGCAGGTTCGATCCCGGCTCCGGACAGAGAATTCTGCTGTTGTGTCCTTGGGCAAGACACTTAACCCCCCTTGCCTGCTGGTGGTGGTCAGAGGGACCGGTGGCGCCTGTGCTCGGCAGCCCCAGGGCAGCTGTGGCTACATGGTAGCTCATCCCCACCAGTGTGTGTGTGAATGGGTGAATGACACACTGTAGTGTAAAGCCCTTTGGAGTCCTGACTCTGAGAGGCGCTGTACACGTGCGGCTCATGTATCGTTTTCCTTCCGCTCCGTCGTCACCTCTCGTCCTTGCAGTTAACACAACCTGCATTAGTCTGTCCGACAGACGTTTAACAACATTTATTTACAGCTCATCTGTCTCTTTCTGAACTTTCCATCTGTGAAAGACTCCAAATCCTTAAACATATCTGCTGTTCCCTTGGAATTTCTGGGAATTCTGTCGGACTTGTGATCGGAGCATGTGGGCCTTGCAGGGCAGGTGTAGGGTTTCTCCCCTGTGTAGGTTACTCTCATGCAGGAAGATTACCCAAATACTGCTGTGTTCAGAATCCCAGTAAACACACACACACAAACACACACACACACACACACACAAACCAGCTGAACAAGAACTCACACATTTTTTTCCCAACCACCTGCAGGTGAGTGGTCTTCCCACGCCCGACCTCGTCTGGCAGCTGAACGGACAGACCATCCGCCCCGACTCCGCTCACAAGATGCTGGTGAGGGAGAACGGCGTGCACTCACTGGTCATCGAGCCCGTGACGAGCCGCGACGCGGGCATCTACACCTGCATCGCCAGCAACAGAGCCGGCCAGAACTCCTTCAACCTGGAGCTCATTGTTGCAGGTACACACACACACACACACACACACACACACACATGAATGATTCGGTTTCACGGTGCAGCTCAGTAATAAACTCTCCGCCCACAGCCAAAGAGATGCATAAGGTTCCCTCGTTCATCGAGAAGCTGCAGAACACAAGCGTCGCTGAGGGTCACCCTGTGAGGCTGGAGTGTCGCGTCACCGGCGTTCCTCACCCTCAGATCTTCTGGAAGAGGGAGAACGAGTCCTTCACACACAACACAGACAGAATCAGGTAGATGAATCTACTCTCAGTCACATCCCCACCCTAGCCTCTAAAGCAGCAATAATAACTACAATAAACTGCACCTCCCAGCATGCACCAGGACAACTGTGGTTACCTGTGTATGATAATTCAGCCAGCTCTGAAGGAAGACGCTGGCTGGTACACGGTTTCTGCCAAGAACGAAGCCGGCATCGTGTCCAGCACTGCACGCCTCGATGTTCACGGTAGGCCCAAACTCCTCGGCGACTCCAACTCCTTCAGAGTGGTTGGTCCCTGTACTCAGTCCTCCTTGTCTCATCTCCAGCTCAGTGGCAGCAGCCAAACCTCCCCAAGCCCAAGAAGGTGCGTCCCTCCACCAGCCGCTACGCCGCGCTGACAGAGAGGGGGCTGGACGTGAAGGCGGCCTTCTTCCCCGACTCCAGCCCTCTGCCGCCAGGAGGCCTGGTGGAAAGTGAAGATCTGTGAAGAACTGGACGAGGATTTGCAACCAGGACCCCCCCCCCCCCCCCCCCCCCCCCCCGTGAGCCGCCCAGCACCCCTGCGACATACCTAAAGACAACGAGGACAGAAATCCTGTCCACCACTGAACTGCAGAAACAAAAAGCAATGCGCTGGTGCTGCCGAGGTCTTCATGCATCCCCTTGTTCAGGAGCAGAAACTGTCCTTTAACGTGCCTCTCACTTCAGGAAGCATTCATAACAATGCAGCAAAGTCCCTATGCATGTTCAAATGGTGCCAGTCACACACACTAACTGTCAGTAGGTAGCACCTTTCACCAGTCACGCGCAGAGAAGAAACCAAAGAGATCCAGACTGTTTCTGTGGGCTAGTGCCGATGTCTGGTCTCCGTCCGGGTCTAGCTAGCGGAGCTGAAGCGTCCTTTCATTAAGACACAAGGTTTGTTTTAAAAGAGTGTGTGTGTGCGGATCAAGTCAAAGTGGTCTTCATGGTGGAGAACGTTCCTGAACAGTTCATATCTGACCATCTAAGCATCTGAACAGCTTTAATCTAAAACATGTTTACAGCTACTGTCGTTTATAAACCGTTTATTACACTTGCCTAACAGAATGTAATGGTCCAAGAGCAACAGCAGGCTAGTCATGATTTGTAAAGTAAAGTTTTGTTAGATTAGAGCTGTTTAAAGGCAGCAGATTCATCCATCCATCTGCAGCAATCCTTCCAAAGTCAGGCTGAAGATGGATCAGGTCCACCAGGAAAATCCAGACGTCCCTCTCCCCAGGGACACCCTCCTAATCCTCTCGGAGGATCACAAGGTGTTCCCAGGCCAGGAAGGAGTTCTGGATCCATCCTAGGACCTCCTCCCAGTGGGATATGTCCTCTAGAGGGATCCATCCTAGGACCTCCTCCCAGTGGGATATGTCCTCTAGAGGGATCCATCCTAGGACCTCCTCCCAGTGGGATATGTCCTCTAGAGGGATCCATCCTAGGACCTCCTCCCAGTGGGATATGTCCTCTAGAGGGATCCATCCTAGGACCTCCTCCCAGTGGGATATGTCCTCTAGAGGGATCCATCCTAGGACCTCCTCCCAGTGGGATATGTCCTCTAGAGGGATCCATCCTAGGACCTCCTCCCAGTGGGATATGTCCTCTAGAGGGATCCATCCTAGGACCTCCTCCCAGTGGGATATGTCCTCTAGAGGGATCCATCCTAGGACCTCCTCCCAGTGGGATATGTCCTCTAGAGGGATCCATCCTAGGACCTCCTCCCAGTGGGATATGTCCTCTAGAGGGATCCATCCTAGGACCTCCTCCCAGTGGGATATGTCCTCTAGAGGGATCCATCCTAGGACCTCCTCCCAGTGGGATATGTCCTCTAGAGGGAGGCAGCTAGGACCTCCTCCCAGTGGGATATGTCCTCTAGAGGGATCCATCCTAGGACCTCCTCCCAGTGGGATATGTCCTCTAGAGGGATCCATCCTAGGACCTCCTCCCAGTGGGATATGTCCTCTAGAGGGAGGCAGCTAGGACCTCCTCCCAGTGGGATATGTCCTCTAGAGGGATCCATCCTAGGACCTCCTCCCAGTGGGATATGTCCTCTAGAGGGATCCATCCTAGGACCTCCTCCCAGTGGGATATGTCCTCTAGAGGGATCCATCCTAGGACCTCCTCCCAGTGGGATATGTCCTCTAGAGGGATCCATCCTAGGACCTCCTCCCAGTGGGATATGTCCTCTAGAGGGATCCATCCTAGGACCTCCTCCCAGTGGGATATGTCCTCTAGAGGGATCCATCCTAGGACCTCCTCCCAGTGGGAAGCAGCTCTATCCGTAGGCGAGGGTTGAACCGGTTCAGCTCAGCTGCATCTTCGTCCCACCTGTGTGAAGATGAAGTCCTGACCCATCAGTCCACCGCTCGTTCTGTCCCAACCTGGATAAAGGTGGAATGTTTTTCCAGCTTTAGATTTGGAGGAGCTCACTGGTCAGAACGAACATGAAGGAATGACGATGGGAAGAGTGGGAACGACAAGTGGAAGCAGACCGAGGGAGGGAAGTGGTGATGTTTAATTCTGGTGATTCTTTTTTTCTTTGCTGGTTTTGTTTTTTAGACGCGTGAATTCATCCTCACTCAGAAGCAAAAGTGCTGTGAAGGTGCGCCTCTCTCTCTCTCTCTCACACACACACACACGCACGCACGCACACACACACGCACGCACGCACGCACGCACACACACACACGCACGCACGCACACACACACACACACGCACGCTCCCTATCTTTTATCTCTATATGAAACTAAATCCTGTTTCCTCTCCCAACAATCAGGAATTCGGCCAGGAAAATGAAGTTTTATAAATATATTTACTGCCTTAAATCACGTCAATTAAACACTTTTAATTCTTTGCATGTTACTTTTGGACACTCGTACGGTGCCAATCAGCTTTTATCTGGATGTATAAAACATAACTTTTTATTCAGGGGTAATAAACAATCAAAAATCAAACAAAAATGTAAGATTAAAATATATTTATATCTATTATTTTGCCTCCTCTGTGATACTTTACCAATTATACATTTTTGTGTCTGGTAGGAAGTGACATCAGCTGACATTTACAGCGCTGGCACGGCTTCATGCCATTGGACGCCTGTTTATGGACTGTTCTAATGTTATTTTAGGTTCAGAACTGTAATAAAATTTAAATTCTTGAGCAACCGAGTGAAATGTTTTCATCTAAAACACGCGAGGATGCCAACAAACACATTTTCACACACAACTGAAAGAGCTGGAGCTGAACACACCAGAGACGGAGGGTCTTATTGGGTTTTAGTGGAAGAGCTGCAGCTCTTCATTTCTCATCACATCCACACTGCAGGTCCAAACACACACAACAGTCCCAAAGCTAAGCAGAGCCCCCACCTCCAGCTGCAGCCCCACCAGAGGTGGGATCAGGGGCCCGGTGGCGGGGGCTATAAGGGGATCTCCCAGAGGGATGCAGAGGAACAAAACACGCGTGTCCGATTCGGCAGCGAGAGTTCCACAGTCACGGAAAAAACACCAACGGAGTTCAATCTTCTGGGCCTGGAGGTCTGAGCGGAGCCAGACACGGTGGAGTCGGCAGCATGAGTCACGATGGACCACCACACGCTGTGGCTGCTTAGGGTGACTCAGCAGAAAGACAGCGGAGGAAGGTGTGGTGTCGGTCTCCAGCTGTGATACAAAGGATTTCAGAAATCTCTCGAGTCACATTTGAAATTCTTTAATCTCAGAGATAAAAGCTCAGCTCTGTAAAACGGACAAACGGATCTTTCTGACGTTTAGAGAGCCAGCTGCAGCCCTCCGTCCACCACCAGCACGTGTCCTGTGACGTACGAAGACTCCAGCAGGAAAAGCGCGGCCTGGGCAACCTCCTCCGGCATTCCATACCTCCCCAAAGGGATGGAGCGAGCTCCATCCTCCCCCCTCAGCTCTGCTGTCATGTCTGTGTGGACGAAACCTGAACAGGTCAGAAAGAAGATGTGCTTTAAAGAAGCCGTGAGGACAGGATGTAAGGATGGGAGCTGCTCTGACCTGGAGCCAACAGGTTAACTCGGATGTTTCTAGAAGCAACTTCTTTGGCGAGGGAGCGTGTGAATCCTTCCAACCCAGCTTTAGCGGCGCTGTAGACACTCTGACCAGCGTTTCCTTTCAGGCCCACCACCGAGCCTGGAAACACAGAATCCATGAGGACGGCCTGGTGTGTTTGACACAAACCCTCCCTGACCTGGACGAGAGGACTCGCACTCTTCTGGTCACGGTTATGTCTTCAGGTTCGATCTCTTCCAGGAAACCGGGAAAAGCTCCTTCTTTTTTATTCAAACGTGACTAAATCCGTGCCGTTTGACACATTCTAACTAAAATAAAATAAAAATAATAAAAAGTAAAACAATTTCAGGACTTTGTCAGGTTTCCACATCCCAGAGCAGCACAAACACGTGCTGAGGGTGCCGAACCCAAGTTAGTTGGGCCGGTATGCATAGGCGTCATTTTAACCGGGGACGCCGGGGACATGTCCCCGGCAAAATTCGTGATTGGCAGCTGTGTCCCCCCCTCTTTCAAAAAAGCCTGCTGATGAGGATTTTTGTTTTACCAGCTCAGATCTTATACCAGGGGTCGGCAACCTGTTCCCATCAAAGAGCCATTATTACCCGTTTCCCACAGTAAAGAAAACACCGCAGCAGCCGCAGCGTTGCGGGCGGGGCCTACCCTCAGACAGCAGAGCGCTGCTCACAACCAGGTGACAGCAGCCGGGGGCATCGCACCCGTGGGGGATTCAACACCCTCACTTTTCCAGCTGTTTTGCTCACCTCCACACCAGTCTGGTTTCTTTAGTCGCACTCACTCTGTTTGCCTCATCTCCTTCTTCACCTCCCTCTTCTGACAGCCGATGTCGGGTTTCCAGGAGAGCAGGAGAGGGAGGGACGGAAGAGCTCGACTGAATTCATAATTTTACATCTTGACATTAGCTGTACAAAGTCTGAGTTTGATAAAGTGAAGAACAACAATTTGCAGAGGTTATAACTGGCGCGGTGCCAGGTTTTCATTTTTGGGTGGGCCACGGTAATTTTGGACGGACCTTAATAAGCAGTGACTTAAGTGAAGCAGGCAGGTCACGCTAGGAAACTTAGTTTAAAAAGACGTCATAAATGTGTTCCCCCGTCATTTTTATTTCTAAAATATGAAGTAAAAACTCACAATTTAATTTTCATTCATTTGTCATTAATATGTAGTCTACACCCGTGCGTTAAGTGGACCATCTTCCAGTAAAAGCAAAGCATCCAGCCCACCTCTCCAAATGCGTAAAATGTGCATCAGCCGCTAGTTAGGCGCGCCGCGTGCACCGTCAGCTACGTCAGCCCAGGCAAGAGCAGAGCGACTAGAGAAAGAATAGAGGATGATTGTGTCTGGATGTGGATGGAGATTACATTTTACAGCAGCCTGATCATCATTTAAATACGTAAACCATCACCTGTCTTCTATCCACGCTATCAGCATTATTTTAATTGGTGTGTGTGTGTGTGTGTGTGTGTGTGTTTTCCACTTCAAACACTGGTCTAACCAACCAGACCAGCGTGTCCAGTAACACATTAATGTTACAATTAAACTTGATTAACCCCAGAGCCACGCGCACTGCACTGTACTGACTGTAAATGAGGGGAAATGATTTAATCGGATCCTTTACTTTTCAACATGGTTTAATGTAAAGTTTCATTCAGTACAAACTTTAGTTACACCAATCTAACGAGACAGAGCCTGGATTTGTATTCTGAACAGTTTAAACATGTTTAAAACGGAGACGTGCGTGACGCGTCTAAAATTCGCACCTGCTCCGCTATTATGGAAATTAAACTAACAAGATGAATAACATGAAATTATTTTAGGCACAGACAACATCCCCCACACTTTTGAAAAGCTTGCAACGCGCCTGGTCGCTCGTGTACGTCTTAATTATCTTTCATTAGACGATAATCAATAAAACGATTTATATAAAATGGATCCAGAAGTTGTAGCCCGTCTCTGCCTTCAATTTTTGGTATTTTTCACCCTGTTGATGGTTTTACTGAGCAGGTGCCACTTTTGTCCTACGTTTCTTTTTAAAACATGTTTAGACTGTTCAGAATACAAATCCAGGCTCTGTCACGTTTGATTGTTGTAATTAAACTTTGTAGGTGGGGAAGGTCAGATAGCAGCTCAGAAGCGCCGATATGATTACGCACAAGCGTGACGCGTCAACCCGGTCTCACAGTAAGACCGGGTTGGACCTGTTCAGGTTTACGCAGACAATCTTTACATTTAGAATTAGCTTACAGATGTAAAATTAATGCAGTAAAATATAAAGCTTTTTATTTAAATATCCATTCATTATTTCACAAGCACAGAGAGCCGCATCAGATGGATGGAAGAGCCGCATGCGGCTCCAGAGCCGACGACCCCTGTGCTAGCCTACTTTATTGTCCCCAGCAATTTTTAAACCCCACTCAAGTGTATGGTTAGTGTCCCCAGCAATTCTGGAAACAAACTGACGCCCTTGCCGGTATAACATATCAATAAGAATGCTTAAAAGCTGTTTCAATACACAAAACAACAAAAATACGAAGTGTATTTACCCCGGTTGTTCTTAGAGGGTTTAAATTCATATTCAGCTCAAAAAGCATCTGAGGCTCGGACGGGTCCACCTGTGAGGACTCACCTGATCTGCAGGATCGTAACACGCCTGGGACTAATTCTGGGGAATTACAAACTAGACTTTTTTAGTTGTCTGAAACAGAAGCTGCTCTTCCAAGCATTATTAAACTCATTGTTGGAAAACTAAAGAAATGGCATACAGCAAGCAACCTGAGGCACAGAGGCAGTGTAAAAGCCTGATTTAACCTGAGAGGACCATGCAGAAGCACGGCGGCAGCAGCATCATGATACACTTATTTTCTGATTATCAACAGGGCCTGAAAAACGGTCTGAACTGACTGGATAATGAATTAAAGCTTCTAAATTCAGACTCATCCCATGTTCCAGTCAAGCAGAAAACCATAACTCCAGACAGTCTCAGCTGTCAGAGCGACTCTAGTCTGATCTTAGGTGCATCACTTGATGCATAAAATTAAATAAAATCATCATAAATATAAAGGAGTCTTTCAGATAACTGAAAGAGACAATGTGTAGTTTTTACCGTCCATGGAAATGTTGAAAATTAAAGAAATTATGCCCAGTTGTTGAAAAATATTGGCGGCTTTGTAACATAAACATAAAAATTGGGTCTAAAATGCACGTGAGTGGGTCTAAGTCTCTGGGTGACGCCCAACAAGAAGCCATGCTTCCTTCTACGGGGGCCTGAGACAATATACATAGCCACTTTAAAGCTATTAACCTAAATATGTACAGTATGTCTACGTTAAAGAATAAAGACGAATTTAAATAAAAAACCCTTTTAGAGGTCAAATGCTTGTCAGGTCCTCATCATGCACACCTGCGCATGATCTAGTACCCGCCTCACCAATGGACAACAACCACAGCAAGACCAGTTAAACACTGCTTCCACTCACCACTCTGATGCTCCGACTAACTACTGGCTTCACCAACCCAGGCTCAGCCTTCCTCCTCTCCATCCATCCCTAGCTCCACTCGCCCCTGCCCTCCTCTGTGTGGGTCTCACCGTCACTTCCCCGCTCCTCGCTAGGTCGCCCTGCGACGCTGACACTTTTAGGCCAATTGTGTTTTTGTTTTTTAGGAAGAAGCTGCATTATGTTGTAAAGGTTTAAAGATCAAATGAATTATAATTAAATCAGGTATTAACGGTTAAAGACGGCTGAAGTCCAGCAGGAAGCTTGCTGAATGAAGGTGGAGAACCTGCAGCCAGAGACTGCAAACACATCCAAATGGATCCTTCATCCTTCAGGATGAATGTAACACATCTGAAACCGTCCGAACCAAATAAAACTCCTACCATCTAGTGGCTAAATGCTACCGTAGCACTCATCATGCGCCTATGATAGTTACCTATGTTAACTATAGAAGCTCCTCTTGTGTGCAGCATGCTGCGAAGAGCTGCCCTGCAGGTCAGCATGGAGCCCAGGAGGTTGGTGTGAAGCAGAGCCACCATTTCTGCTGGTTTGGTCCTCAGCAGCAGAGCATCTCTGGAGACAGACTCACACACAGCTCAGCTCACTTCCCTACTGTTACTACGGCAACAAAGAAACAAGAGACATCACTCTGCTCACCTGTTGACGCCGGCTGCATTCACAAGGTAAGTGATGTTTCCGCACATCTTCTGGATCGTTTCAAAGGTTCTCTGCACCTCCTCCTCTTTGGAGACGTCACAGCTCAGAGCCTGGTGGTGGGCTGTGGAGCAACACACAGCAGGTCTGTAAGTACACCAGCAGTTACGCCTCTGCAGGCTGTTCCTAGAAACTGCAGGTCCCGGGAGGCAAATCACTCCCAGACCCAGCTTGATTTCAAAGGTAACCCTGAAATGTAACGTGACGGAGTGTAGACTGGTCCCGGGACGCCGCCGCTCTCGGTAATTTAAGATGGACTCAACTGAAGTGAAAAGCAGTGGACTGTGGTCTGGTGAATCCAAACCAGAGGAGATGGAGGGGCTCTTCTATCAGCTCTGAGAAGCCAACATCTGCGCTGGTATGAGGGTACGTGGAGCAACCCGAGCATCAAAGAGGGCTCTGTTGATGCTGAACAATACGTGAAGGCTTTGAAGCATCAAGACAGCCTCAAACAGGACTGAACAAACCCGTCTCTAGTTCAGTGTTTGACCCAATGAAAATACTTCATACAGACTGATTTAAAACACGTGTGTGGAGATAATTTTGTTTAAAAGGCTCCGAAACAGAACACCTAGTGAGAGAGTAGGGGTGGGAATCTTCAGGAACGTCACCATTGATGCATCTTTCTCCTCCCTCACCTGGCTGCCAAGTGATTAGGTGGTCCTTCAGAAAAACATCTGTAATGATTCATTTACTTCCAGTTTCTTTTATTAACATAAGTATCAGTGCAACGTTTTAAAGAAAAGAGGTGCTGTCATTAACAGCTTCCAAACTAAATAATGCTGATGTCCAACAAGTTAGAACAGGAATAACTGTTCTTTTTCTAAAAGTAAATGCGATTAGACAACAACAGTATGAGTATAAATACTTTTGACAAGAACTTCAATTAAATGTATAAATAAATAAATACATAAAACAGACGCAAATCTTTCGGGATAAAACTCGCTATTGGCTTTGTAGTTCTGTTCACCTTTTCCGAGTTTGGTGGAAATTTTAACAACGCCTGTTTTCTGGTTGGTGGCGACAGACGCAGCTACCGGCGTCTTTTACTGGTGTCAAGCCAGCCTCCAGTTTATTGTCGCTTCCCCGTCTATTCAAGTTATTACGGGAAGGGATGTGGAAACCGGATTTCAAAATAAAATTCAACTTTGAATGAATTATCAGATATTTTAAGAACATAATAACAAATAATTTAGGCTTGTTCACTATTAGCGCCCTGTCAATATCAAGGCAATCTTATTTTGGATTTCAAAGTAAAAGCCCTGTGAATTTTCATTTTTGAACTACTCTTTCAATGACTTCAGAATGCTCTTAAAAGCAAAAGTCATATTTCCAAAGAGCAGGTGCATTTTGTATCAACACTATCAAACCACAGCAATTTGAAATTGCCCATATTTGACCGACTCTTTAACGATTTCAAAAAGCTCTAAAATGGAAAATTCCTGTTTCCACAGGTAATTCCACTTTAGATCAACAGTACACAACCCCACAGTGATACCATATCAATATCATGTCAGTCTGATGTTGCGTTTCAAAACAGAGGAAAGAAAGTTGATGGCTGTGGAGATACTACAAGCATCAGGTCGGTTTGGGGGTGAATAATAGAGAACGTGTGTGTGTGTGTGTGTGTGTGTATGTATTTGAATGTATATGTGTGCGTGTGTGTAGATTGAAATGTGTTATTCTGTTAGTAGTATTACTATAGTGCACAATGGCACTTTATGGTGTAATCGATAGAAAGTTGTAAGTACACAGTTTAACACATACACACATTGGCCTTCAGACGAATGTCTATCTAATGTGTTTTGATTCTGTATTTTAGTTTTTGACACCAACAGCAACTGTGCCATGTGTTCACTGACCAAGCCTCCTGGATCAGGACCTTCAGTGATGAACTGGGTGAGTTGGAGGGTATTAGGATTTCTCAAAAATGTGTAAAAGTCTTTGAGCATAAATGTTTTTTTTTTTTTTGCTTTGTCTGTTTGATTTTAAATAGATATAATGTGACACCTGTGAAAGATGGTACCATGAGCAGTGCCTTGCCATGACCAACAACGACTTTAAAAAGCAAAGGAAGAAGCGTGGGATTGTCTCCTGTGCTGTTAAACCAGACTTCTTGGACGCTTGTGTCAAAACATTTGAAGACGTACTCTGTGGTCTCCACCAAAGTGATCATTTGAGCAACATAATACGGCGAAACGTTTTCATACATATCTCATGCACATTTCCATGATGTTGTCATTTACCTTTAAAGCACCTTTTATGTTAAGACTGCACGTTCTGGACTTAACAATTTACTCTCCTTGTATTGAGCTGTTACCTTTTTCTGGGATTTGTTTTCAAAGATAAACAGATTTACCTATGTTACTATCATACTCTATTACGAAAATGTATTTGTAATGTTATGAAATGGAACCAAAGAAAAGACTGTGTCATTAATATGTAAATACAAGAAATCCACTTCAGTAAAGTTTAATAAATTAAATCAGACTGACATGATATTGATATGGTATCACTGTGGGGTTGTGTACTGTTGATCTAAAGTGGAATTACCTGTGGAAACAGCAATTTTCCATTTTAGAGCTTTTTGAAATCGTTAAAGAGTCGGTCAAATATGGGCAATTTCAAATTGCTGTGGTTTGATAGTGTTGATACAAAATGCAACTGCTCTTTGGAAATATGACTTTTGCTTTTAAGAGCATTCTGAAGTCATTGAAAGAGTAGTTCAAAAATGAAAATTCACAAGGCTTTTACTTTGAAATCCAAAATAAGATTGCCTTGATATTGACAGGGCGCTAATAGTGAACAAGCCTAAATTATTTGTTATTATGTTCTTAAAATATCTGATAATTCATTCAAAGATGAATTTTATTTTGAAATCCGGTTTCCACATCCCTTCCCGTAATAACTTGAATAGACGGGGAACAGAAAACAAACTGGAGGCTGGCTTGACACCAGTGGTCTTTTGCTCCTCCTCCGGGTGAAAACGATTAACATGGCTTCTCATGTTTATCGTGTTATATTTGAGTTTAGCTTGAACACCGTACGGCTTTTGTCCAGGTCCCTTTTCCCCTCAAACTCATGAAAACCAAAGTAATTCCGTATGTTTGCTTTTAATGTTGGCGGTGCCGGCCGTATTCCTCAGTCAGCCGTGTTGTCCTGTGCATACTGTAACCTTTCCGTCCAAGCACCAGACTTCCTTTAGCTAAGTTCCGCTTTTAGTGCCTCGCCGTTGATAAAATCGATTTTTTACTTTTTCAAAATCGATTGATAAATGTTCATGTTCGCATCTCGATGCATCTAAAACACGAGTTTATCTCCCTTCCCTATAAGAGTGTGTGTAAAACAGTGAAGTGCCCAGATTTGCTTTTAAATTTCCAAAACAAAACATATAAAATAGATTTTTTAAAGAAAGATCTACATTTTTGCATAGAGGCCTTCCTTACCAGGTCCCTGCGTGATCTGGTGTGGCTGCTCATCCAAGTAAATCTGTTTGTGACAACTGAAGATTGGGAAATGCTTCTGAAATTACCTTGCAGTAAAACAGGAAGTCTTCATCCAGACTTAGCAACGCCAGGCCCAGTAGACAGCACCTGATCGAGGCCAGTTTCATAGGATAATGAACCAAAACACATCTCCAACATGTGTCTCCAATACGTAAAACTTAACCAGTCAGCCAGAATTCAGGCTGCACACTCTCTGGAAATGTTTCAGCAAGCATGAACGTAAAATGTCATCAGATCACCTTGAAAATGTGAATTTTCTTTGTCCAACTTTAAAATAGTTGACATTTAAAAAATAGTAGATGGCCTGTATTTGTATAGCGCCTTCTTAGGGTTCTACAACCTCCCCCCCCCACCCCCACCCCACCCCCCCCCCCAGGCGCTTCACAACACAATCAGTCATCACACACTGGTGGGGATGAGCTACGATGTAGCCACAGCTGCCCTGGGGGGGGGGCACTGACAGAGACGAGGCTGCGGAAGACTGGCACCACCGGTCCCTCCGACCACCGCCAGCAGGCAAGGTGGGTTAAGTGTCTTGCCCAAGGACACAACGGCAGCATTCTCTGGTCAGAGCCGGGCTCAAACCTGCAACCTTCCAGTTACTGGTCTACCTCCTGAGCTACTGCTGTCCCCTGATTAGCAAAAGACAAGCTGTTAGAGGCTCAGAAACATCCTCTATGGTCCTTTTGGTTGAATAAATCAGGTTTGTTTAAAAGAGCGTTTATGTGCAGATTAAGTCAACAGGTGGAGATGGTTAATGACCAGTTCATATCTGAGCCGGTAAAGTGGATCACCGCTTTAATCGATATCTGTTAACTATATCCATAACCCTGAAACCACCATTACTGGCATGAGTCCATATGCTGAAGTTGAGAGATGAAGGTTGGAGGACACGTTTGTCCAAGAGAAACAGAAACTCGAGCATACATTCTGAATTGTCATTTTGTTAACGTACCGTCTTTAGAAAGACGATGAAGCTTGGATTGTTTACGCAAACCAAAGGTTTTACTCTATTCACAAGTGGGTAAGTCATTTTTCATAAAAGTTAAAGAGCAAGTCACCCCTTACAAGAAGCGTACTTCATTCCCACTTCATGTTTGAAAAATGCAACAAATGCTGTTGCCTAGCAGACCGAGAGGGTGGAGCCACTAACAAATACACACACTCATGACATCGTGACATCATAATGTACCAGTTTACATCATAGCATACCTCTTAGCCAATAGCGGTGGCAGATTTAAATTCAAATGCAGTGAAGAGTTTTTACCTGACAACGGCACAACACTGACAGTTTCAGGCAGAAAATTTAAATTTTAACTAAAATGCACTAAAGTGCAAAACTATTGACTACACGTGTCTGCAGCACGATTATACACACATTTATATAGTTTATCAGGAAAAAATTATTGATTTGGGGGTTACTTGCTCTTTAAGAAACTGGCCAAAACAATTCTTTACACGTTTAGACTTACAGAAGGTAGCTTTCCCATGCATCTACAAACTATTTCCTAACGTTTGCAGTATTTACCTCCAGGTAGGGCCGCCACAGCAGCGCGGGCAGCATCCTCCCTCCTGGAGACTACGACCAGCCTGCAGCCCCTCTCCGCCAGCAGGCAGGACACGGCCCTCCCGATGCCCCTGGAGCCCCCACACACCACCGCCAGCCGGGACATGATCCTCACGGAGGACCCAGCAGCTCCGAATCGAGTCCGGTCCGGCTTGCAACTTTACCTTATGACGATTAAAAAACATTTATATTTCCTTGATCCCCCCAAAATCTCACACTTTTATGTCAAGCGGCTGCTTACCTTGTTTTATGTAGTCACGCTTCGAATGTTTTTAAATGAGTCTAATTTAAAAATTGCGAATTTCCAAGGAAAGTTACGGACGCCGCCATGTTTGTTTTCTGTGTTGTTGTATTGTTTGCGTTTATCCGGCAGATGGCGCTGTGAACACATGGTTTAACGTGTGAAACGCAACAAAACGCACCAGTTTCTAGCGGAAGTAACGTTTGTGCAGCTGGGGAATAAAAATTTTACAATGTTCCTAAGTAGAGTCGCCACGGTAGCTTCTCAGCTGCAGCTGTGACCGTGCCTGTCTACACAGGGCTGGCTGAACACGACTCTAGCAGAGGCTGAGGACCCATGTTTGTTTTTATTTGGACGGATCCTCCAGAGACCTTTAGTTTGGTGTGATTTTGACTTTGCTTAGCTATTTTGGATTATTAGGACCTCAACAACAAAAAAGATTTTTGAGCAAATAATCAAATTTTTTTACTGTTAGTGTTTCTAAATTAAATAAGTAGAAATAAAATAAGTTGTTATTAAAACCAAGTTTCCCTGAATACTAATAATAACAGGACTAATAAACAGAAATAGAATATATTGTAAGATGCAAGCTGCGTCATCTGAGGGCAGGGGTGCCTCCAGAAAGTTTTAAACAGGGTTCCTATAGGTGGCCCCAAAGAGCTAACACCAACTTTTGGGGTGTTTATTTGTTTTAGAATGTCACATCAACAGAAATACTATAATAATAAACATAACTTCATTTAAGAAGATGAAACAATGTTTAAAATGGATTTCACAGGGATCCACACACGTCATGGTAATCCAGAAAGCTATTTCAGAGGTTAAGTGAATCTCAGAGTTATCTCCATGGCAACAGACTCTGGGAGTTAAACCTCATCAACTAACTAAAGCAAACTCTGCCTCTTTCTGTTGGGTGAGTGCAACTGAATAGGAGTGTTTTTAACAAATCAGTGACTCCAGTTTGTATAAAATGTAATCTGCTCAATAAAACTGCAGTTTCCTCGTGTGTTTGATGCACTTCTTTCAGTGGTTGCCATGGTGAATCAAGGCGCTGATACTTCACTGATGACGGGTTTCCACTCAGGTTGAAGACAGCCAGAAGTGTCAGAACTAATCAGCCGTTCGGAGTCACCTCAGCTTTCCCTCCCCCAGGTGCTTTATGAATCAGCTGTCGTATGTTGGCAATGAAAAACATCACTGGCAGGAAGTTAGGGAATCACTGATATCAGCACATTTCAGCTTTTATTTTAAAGTTTGTTAACAAAAGGCTGAACACAAACGAGTAGATATCAAAGCTTTTCGTCTCTTCACCTGACCCCTCCCCCTACACACATCCTGCTGGTGTCACAGTTTCTCCTTTTCCTTCAGCCATGTTTTTTGTTCCCCTCCTCAAATATGTATTTCCACAGGAATAGCATCGTGTCCACCAGTGCATACAAATAGAGCAATAGTAAAAATAGGAGAGCTCCATTTACACTTGGGCACTTCATCAGACTGAGACACCCTGCCAGGTTGATTTACTGAGGTTAAATAACATTCACAACCTTTGCCAGAGCAGACCTCTGGCCCAGAGCGCTAGGATTCATGTCCATGGTGCTGCAGGAGCAACTCATAAACCCCCAGCTCATTCATACCTGTTTGTTCTGGAGAAAACAAGGTGATTCAGACCGCTTCCTGAACATGTTACTTAGCTCTTTTACACCTAACAGCCCTTGTACCTGCACAGCACAAACAATCAAACTCAGTATAATTTGCTGAATCTAATGTCCTTAGACTTCTGAGTGTCCAAGACAAATGTTTGTGCAAATGTCCTGTAAACAAAAGATCTATTCAAGAAACATTTAACCCCAAGGCTCAGCTGAAGCCCAAATAGCCCTGGCAGCTACATTCTGTAAACTAGCTTCTCCTATTTTTAAATACACACCAGCCCGGTAAGCTTTAGCTGTCAGACAGCAACAGCCTTGCTGCAAATTTAGCACACGTCCTTAAAGCATGAAAATTCAACACAATTCCAACATATATGCATCCTGTGTTGGCCATGCACAATGATTCTTATTTGTCCTATTCTTGTGTGGGGAGGAGTAATTTCCACGGAGAGCCGTCCTCTGCAGGGAGCTGTGTGCAGCACAATGACCTCTGGGTGCTTGTCAGGTCCAGTCAGCGTTTCCCAGCTGAGCACGCTGGGGAGGCTCACCTCTTCCTGGGGACGATAATGACCACATGCACCATGGCTGCTGCTGAAATCACTGCTGAACGTACACACACGCGCACGCGCACACACACACACACACACACACACAAGTTTACTCATGTCATGCAAACTTTGAGATGCCTAGTCCTGTCAGCAGCTTGAAGCCCCAGCTGGATAGTTCTACCCTGGTAGGAGGAGGCCTGCGTGACATGATGTCACTTAGGAAAAAACAACACAATCTTCAAGAAAACATGGAAAACATTTTACTTTTGGGATAGCTTTTTTTTTTTTTTTTTTTTTTTTTTACAAAATGTCATTCCCTCTAATTCTTCACAATATTTTTGACATAATGTGCCAAATAGTTGGATTTCAGTTTCACTAGTTTTAGACATAAACACACTAACTTTGACAAGGAAAAAAAAATCAAGTCATCCACCTTGGCATAGAAAAGTTAAGCTTCAGCAACCCAACTTAAAGGAATTTTGTTTTATTTGTGTTTAGATCTTACTTTGTTTAGAGAAATAGCCTTTATGTCCTTCAGGACTGCTGAGCTAACGGCTAGTTAGCCGAGTGCAACCGAGATGTGTTAAAACGATTCCATTCTTCTAAACATAGACAGCGGTTAATGTGACATTTTATTAATAACGATTATTTCAGCAATAACATGAAGACATGACACCGTTGGTCCTAGAATGTCACCAACGCTGTCATGTGTAATCAGCCCCGATGGAAGGGTTTAAAAATACTGCATTACCGCTGTGACATTTGGTAGTTTTACTCAGCTTTGGTCTTGGCAGCACTCAGACTAGCTGTTAGCACATCAATGCTGTAGGATGAAAACTCAAACTTCTCCAAACAGGGCCCTCCAGGACGCCAGCTACGAGGGGAAAGTTGTAATTATTTACAACTTTTACACAAACACTTCAAATTGCAAAAAGAAATCCCTTTAAGTTACTGAATACTCAACAGATGACAAAACAGACTTGTAAATATATCCAAAAATGCCTCGTGTTTCCAAACTGTGCAGCCTAGGCATGACGAAGATCAGTAAGATTAGCGATGCTGAGACAGTGCAAATGTCGGTATAAACTTGTGCATTTGGGTTGAAACACGTCAGTAATCTTAAAGGCTTTGCAAGGAAAGCAAAGAGGAGTTGTGAGGTTGGTGCTTGCCAAGATAACGTCGTAACATCGGATTAAATCTGCTCAGAAAGACAAAGTCAAACAAAAAGGCTCAACAGTGATGTGTACCATAACTCTCCACACGCTCTTTAAAACTCTAAATATTCCAGCAGTCAGGCACACAGTGGTCCCCGTCAACAACCCAAAACAACAGGATCCAGGACCGGCTCGCGTGATTGAACCGAAACGAACATCCCGTGCCGTCCGAATGGGTCACCTGGTACGAACATGGGCGGGTTGGTCAGTACTTACTTCTGATGCGTTTTCATACAGGACTGAATCAGTTTTGATGGGATAAAGGAGACAGGGATTTCTGTGGTTGTTTGTTTCAAAACAACAGAGTAGTCATTCTAAAAAAATAAATAAAGCTATTTCATGTTTTACAAAATCCAAATGTAATCAAAAACATAAAAACAAAAACC
The DNA here is from genome assembly GCF_043380555.1 of Nothobranchius furzeri. NCBI lineage: Eukaryota > Metazoa > Chordata > Actinopteri > Cyprinodontiformes > Nothobranchiidae > Nothobranchius > Nothobranchius furzeri. The sequence continues at coordinate 39,165,905 of NC_091748.1, read as the reverse complement.
TTACAGCAAATCAAGTCAGTACATTTAACCAGAAAACAAATTAAAGGGCTCAAAATGATTGTTTTCATAAAAAATGAGATTCGTGAGAAGACACCGACGTCTGTGGAGCGACGCTGCTTTAGGCAAACGGTCAGCGGTGAGTTTTAGTGTCTCAAGTCACATCAGGAATGAACTCTAGCGTCCAAAAAACAGCTCCCACGGGAGGGAAACCGCGTCGGTCAGTCACAAGCAGCAGGCCTGGGCCTCGGTGGAACGTTAACATAAATATAAAAGATTCTGCTTTGTTTTAATGACACGTGTCGCTCTAGAGGGGCAGAGCTCTGTCTGGGTTCAGATATTACTAAAGAGTTAGGAGAGCAGCTACTCTGGTCAGGAAACAGAGAATTAAAACAAAAGGTACAAATCCAGCAACGTTCGACTGCAGAGTCTGGAGTGTTTTAAGGATAATAAGCTGCGGCAGAGCCATCAATGACCTCCTGGGGGGTGGCTGCGTTGATGACGAGCTAGTTTCTCATTTTTCTACGAAACAAGGCCACCTAACAATGAACGGCACGCAAATACTTAGTCCCGTGCAGCTTAAGGAGGAGCTTTAAGGATTCAGATGTGCAATACAGCAGATTCTTCTGGTCGTCTCGTTTGGAGCGGGGGAAGCATCTTCTCTTCTCACGGTGCAGCACAGATGACTCGTTTTGGTTGTTTGGTTTCATGTTCGGTCTCCTACCTGCTGAAGGTTCAAAATAATGAAAACCCTATCAGCGGCCTAAAGGAGAAAATGAACTAAAGTGTGTTGTCCGTAACCCCCTGCTGCCTAGGGAGAATATAAAATAAGTTAAATGTGTAACGTGCTGATAACAGGTCATACTGGTTGATTTAGGACTCATATTTGTGTCCTTACGTACAATAAAGTGGAGAACAGTACAAGGCACACATTTAACAGCTGAGTTGTTACAAATATATAAATAACCAAGAATAAGAGAAGAGTTCACGTGTAGTGTGCTCTAGCGCCGCCCACTGTGCCTTCAGAGCCCCTTCAGCTTCTCTTGTGTGCTTCTAGCGGTTTCTTTCAGGACTTCAGGTGTCGGTATGATGGCGCCCACATAGCTGGGCTCACCGTGGGGAAGTTTGGTGGGTTAGATGCTGTCTACGAAGCTGCCAGGGAACAGGCCAGTCCTGCCGTTCCTCTGCAGCGTGCCTTTGAACCAGCCGTCCTCCCGCTTCCTGTGAACAAACACGATGTCCCCCTCCTTGAGTTCCAGCTCGGCCTCGCTCTGCGGAGGATACGACACCACCACCCTGTACCTGGGGAGAACAGCCAGAGGCACACTGAGCGACTGGTATAATGTTGCATTAGAGGGAAGGCAGCCTCACATCAGCCTACCTCTCACATATGATGGGACGTGCATCATACTGCTGCGGTAAAAGAGAGGAGCAGGGCTGTCGAGGAGGAGGAGCGATGGGAGCGCATCCATCAAGCGGGCCGCTCTTCCGATGGGTAGACTCGGGGACTGAGGGGGAGGCGGATGGCAAGGCAGAAGCAACAGCAGCAGATTCCAGCTCCAGGCAGCTGACGGAGCTGGAGGGAGGGGAGGTGTCAGGACACACCGCTCCATGCAGCACCTCTCCAGCTCCAGCCTGTTCTCCTTCAAGGGTGGGAGAGGAGGGAGGTGAAGGTCGAGACTTCTTCTTATTGGAGGACAACAGCTTCAGAAGACTCTTCTTTTCTCTCTGCAACAACATCGATTTCATGTTGAAAATTCCAAACAGTTATGGATTAAAGCACATTTTCCTAAAACACGAAGGACGGCTCGCTGCCTAGAACGGCTTCCTTAAAGTCAAAAACAGGTTTGTGCTGGCTCGTTTGACTTGGGAATAAAACACACAGATTGCTGTTCTACCAACATGATTCTGAGTCTCTCTGTTCCAACAATTATGAACTCTGTACTGGGAACCATTTAAGCCAGAATCTCAGCGGTGTGTGTCTGCAGGAGACACACACACACACGTGTGTTCCAGATGTGTGATGTCTGCAGACTGTTTTAATCTACAAATTAAAGCAGCAGGACTGTGACGTAGAGATATTTTGGAAACTCTTGTGAACGTCAGTTGCAGCCCAGTGAGACTGCAGAATATAAGAAAATCTGTATTATTGTAAAAATGATCAACAGTAGCTTGTAGAGTTTCTACAACCATCCCACCTTTCCATCCTTGTCCATTCTGCAGACAAAAGCTGCACTGCTGGATGAGTGACTGATGGCAGCACTGCTCCCAGAGCCCACAGGAACAGGTCTCAAGGCGTCGACCTCTAGAGAAGCAGCATTCACATTAGGAGGAGTCAGGGAGGCAGCAGCGCAGCCCAGAGCCGCTCCGGCCCGGGAGCAGCCTTGAGCCGAGTTAGAGGAGGGCTGCGGACAAACGGAGAGCTGTGGGACGAAAGTCACGGGTGTAGCAGACTGGATGGGTGTCACTGCTGCTGTGGGTCTGTCCTGACTGTGGCAAGCGGCTGCAAAGATGAAATAAAATAAAATGACACATTTAAACTATAAATCACTCCGCTTATGCAACATCTGTCTAACGTACCAGTCCGGACGGCGCTGCGGGCCTGGTTTACTGTCATCTGTGAGTTGACATGGAGAGAGACTTTAGGCTGTTGGCCCGTAGCGGTCTGAGCTGTTGCTACCACAGCTGCAGGTTGGGAGCACGCAGGTACAGCGGCGGAGCACACGGTGAGGGGTTTGTTGGAATCAGGACCAGGAACAATGACTCCCAGGGGAGCAGAGGAAGGGCTGACGATGGTCACTCCTCTGCCAGCCTGAGTGCACAGACTCATGGGGACTTTGGGCTGGGTGTTCCCAGACGCTGTCCTGTGGAGAGGATGAGGAACCAGGAGCTATCAACGTTATTATTGGAAGAGGTGAATGTTACCTCATCATAGTCTACGGTTCAGAAATCTACTCACTGCAAAAAAACATGTCTGCGTCTTTAACACGCCTGCGTCTTTAACACGCCTGCGTCTTTAACACGCCTGCGTCTTTAACACGTCTGCGTCTTTAACACGCCTGCGTCTATAACACGCCTGCGTCTATAACACGCCTGCGTCTATAACACGCCTGCGTCTTTAACACGCCTGCGTCTTTAACACGTCTGCGTCTTTAACACGTCTGCGTCTTTAACACGTCTGCGTCTATAACACGCCTGCGTCTATAACACGCCTGCGTCTTTAACACGCCTGCGTCTTTAACACGTCTGCGTCTTTAACACGCCTGCGTCTTTAACACGCCTGCGTCTTTAACACGCCTGCGTCTTTAACACGCCTGCGTCTTTAACACGCCTGCGTCTTTAACACGTCTGCGTCTTTAACACGTCTGCGTCTTTAACACGCCTGCGTCTTTAACACGCCTGCGTCTTTAACACGTCTGCGTCTTTAACACGTCTGCGTCTTTAACACGTCTGCGTCTTTAACACGCCTGCGTCTTTAACACGCCTGCGTCTTTAACACGCCTGCGTCTTTAACACGCCTGCGTCTTTAACACGCCTGCGTCTTTAACACGCCTGCGTCTTTAACACGCCTGCGTCTTTAACACGCCTGCGTCTTTAACACGTCTGCGTCTTTAACACGCCTGCGTCTTTAACACGCCTGCGTCTTTAACACGCCTGCGTCTTTAACACGTCTGCGTCTTTAACACGTCTGCGTCTTTAACACGCCTGCGTCTTTAACACGCCTGCGTCTTTAGCACGCCTGCGTCTTTAGCACGCCTGCGTCTTTAGCACGCCTGCGTCTTTAGCACGCCTGCGTCTTTAACACGTCTGCGTCTTTAACACGCCTGCGTCTTTAACACGTCTGCGTCTATAACACGCCTGCGTCTTTAACACGCCTGCGTCTTTAACACGCCTGCGTCTTTAACACGCCTGCGTCTTTAACACGTCTGCGTCTTTAACACGTCTGCGTCTATAACACGTCTGCGTCTATAACACGCCTGCGTCTTTAACACGCCTGCGTCTTTAACACGCCTGCGTCTTTAACACGCCTGCGTCTTTAACACGTCTGCGTCTTTAACACGCCTGCGTCTTTAACACGTCTGCGTCTTTAACACGTCTGCGTCTTTAACACGTCTGCGTCTTTAACACGCCTGCGTCTTTAACACGCCTGCGTCTTTAACACGTCTGCGTCTTTAACACGTCTGCGTCTTTAACACGTCTGCGTCTTTAACACGTCTGCGTCTTTAACACGCCTGCGTCTTTAACACGTCTGCGTCTTTAACACGCCTGCGTCTTTAACACGCCTGCGTCTTTAACAAGCCTGCGTCTTTAACACGCCTGCGTCTTTAACACGCCTGCGTCTTTAACACGTCTGCGTCTTTAATACGCCTGCGTCTTTAACACGTCTGCGTCTTTAACACGCCTGCGTCTTTAACACGCCTGCGTCTTTAACACGTCTGCGTCTTTAACACGCCTGCGTCTTTAACACGCCTGCGTCTTTAACACGCCTGCGTCTTTAACACGCCTGCGTCTTTAACACGCCTGCGTCTTTAACACGTCTGCGTCTTTAACACGTCTGCGTCTATAACACGTCTGCGTCTATAACACGCCTGCGTCTTTAACACGCCTGCGTCTTTAACACGCCTGCGTCTTTAACACGCCTGCGTCTTTAACACGTCTGCGTCTTTAACACGCCTGCGTCTTTAACACGCCTGCGTCTTTAACACGCCTGCGTCTTTAACACGTCTGCGTCTTTAACACGTCTGCGTCTTTAACACGTCTGACAAAAACACGTCTGCGTCTTTAACACGTCTGCGTCTTTAACGCGTCTGCGTCTTTAATACGTCTGACAAAAACACGTCTGCGTCTTTAACACGTGTCTGCGTCTTTAACACGTCTGCGTCTTTAACACGCCTGCGTCTTTAACACGTCTGCGTCTTTAACACGTCTGCGTCTTTAACACGCCTGCGTCTTTAACACGCCTGCGTCTTTAACACGCCTGCGTCTTTAACACGTCTGCGTCTTTAACACGTCTGCGTCTTTAACACGTCTGACAAAAACACGTCTGCGTCTTTAACACGTCTGCGTCTTTAACGCGTCTGCGTCTTTAACACGTCTGCGTCTTTAACACGCCTGCGTCTTTAACACGCCTGCGTCTTTAACACGCCTGCGTCTTTAACACGTCTGCGTCTTTAACACGTCTGCGTCTTTAACACGTCTGCGTCTTTAACACGTCTGACAAAAACACGCCTGCGTCTTTAACACGTCTGCGTTTTTAACACGTCTGCGTCTTTAACACGTCTGCGTCTTTAACACGCCTGCGTCTTTAACACGTCTGCGTCTTTAACACGTCTGCGTCTTTAACACGTCTGCGTCTTTAACACGTCTGCGTCTTTAACACGTCTGCGTCTTTAACACGTCTGCGTCTTTAACACGTCTGACAAAAACACGTCTGCGTCTTTAACACGTCTGCGTCTTTAACACGTCTGCGTCTTTAACATGTCGGCGTCTTTAACATGTCTGCGTCTTTAACATGTCTGTGTCTTTAACATGTCTGCATCTTTAACACGTCTGCGTCTTTAACACATCTGCGTCTTTAACACGTCTGCGTCTTTAACACGTCTGACAAAAACACGTCTGCGTCTTTAACACGTCTGCGTCTTTAACACGTCTGCGTCTTTAACACGTCTGCGTCTTTAACACATCTGCGTCTTTAACACGTCTGCGTCTTTAACACGCCTGCGTCTTTAACACGCCTGCGTCTTTAACACGTCTGCGTCTTTAACACGTCTGCGTCTTTAACACGTCTGCGTCTTTAACACGTCTGTGTCTTTAACACGTCTGCGTCTTTAACACGCCTGCGTCTTTAACACGCCTGCGTCTTTAACACGCCTGCGTCTTTAACACGTCTGCGTCTTTAACACGTCTGCGTCTTTAACACGTCTGACAAAAACACGTCTGCGTCTTTAACACGTCTGCGTCTTTAACGCGTCTGCGTCTTTAATACGTCTGACAAAAACACGTCTGCGTCTTTAACACGTGTCTGCGTCTTTAACACGTCTGCGTCTTTAACACGCCTGCGTCTTTAACACGTCTGCGTCTTTAACACGCCTGCGTCTTTAACACGTCTGCGTCTTTAACACGTCTGCGTCTTTAACACGTCTGCGTCTTTAACACGTCTGACAAAAACACGTCTGCGTCTTTAACACGTCTGCGTCTTTAACACGTCTGCGTCTTTAACACGTCTGCGTCTTTAACACGTCTGACAAAAACACGTCTGCGTCTTTAACACGTCTGCGTCTTTAACACGTCTGCGTCTTTAACACGCCTGCGTCTTTAACACGTCTGCGTCTTTAACACGTCTGCGTCTTTAACACGTCTGCGTCTTTAACACGTCTGCGTCTTTAACACGTCTGCGTCTTTAACACGTCTGCGTCTTTAACACGTCTGCGTCTTTAACACGTCTGCGTCTTTAACACGTCTGACAAAAACACGTCTGCGTCTTTAACACGTCTGCGTCTTTAACATGTCGGCGTCTTTAACATGTCTGCGTCTTTAACATGTCTGTGTCTTTAACATGTCTGTGTCTTTAACATGTCTGCATCTTTAACACGTCTGCGTCTTTAACACGTCTGCGTCTTTAACACGTCTGCGTCTTTAACACGTCTGCGTCTTTAACACGTCTGACAAAAACACGTCTGCGTCTTTAACACGTCTGCGTCTTTAACACGTCTGCGTCTTTAACACGTCTGCGTCTTTAACACGTCTGCGTCTTTAACACGTCTGCGTCTTTAACACGCCTGCGTCTTTAACACGCCTGCGTCTTTAACACGTCTGCGTCTTTAACACGTCTGCGTCTTTAACACGTCTGCGTCTTTAACACGTCTGCGTCTTTAACACGCCTGCGTCTTTAACACGCCTGCGTCTTTAACACGTCTGCGTCTTTAACACGTCTGCGTCTTTAACACGTCTGACAAAAACACGTCTGCGTCTTTAACACGTCTGCGTCTTTAATACGTCTGACAAAAACACGTCTGCGTCTTTAACACGTCTGCGTCTTTAACACGTCTGCGTCTTTAACACGCCTGCGTCTTTAACACGTCTGCGTCTTTAACACGCCTGCGTCTTTAACACGTCTGCGTCTTTAACACGTCTGCGTCTTTAACACGTCTGCGTCTTTAACACGTCTGCGTCTTTAACACGTCTGACAAAAACACGTCTGCGTCTTTAACACGTCTGCGTCTTTAACACGTCTGCGTCTTTAACACGTCTGCGTCTTTAACACGTCTGCGTCTTTAACACGTCTGACAAAAACACGTCTGCGTCTTTAACACGTCTGCGTCTTTAACACGTCTGCGTCTTTAACACGTCTGCGTCTTTAACACGTCTGCGTCTTTAACATGTCTGTGTCTTTAACATGTCTGCATCTTTAACACGTCTGCGTCTTTAACACGTCTGCGTCTTTAACACGTCTGCGTCTTTAACACGTCTGACAAAAACACGTCTGCGTCTTTAACACGTCTGCGTCTTTAACACGTCTGCGTCTTTAACACGCCTGCGTCTTTAACACGCCTGCTAACACGCCTGCGTCTTTAACACGTCTGCGTCTTTAACACGTCTGCGTCTTTAACACGTCTGACAAAAACACGTCTGCGTCTTTAACACGTCTGCGTCTTTAACACGCCTGCGTCTTTAACACGTCTGCGTCTTTAACACGTCTGCGTCTTTAACACGTCTGCGTCTTTAACACGCCTGCGTCTTTAACACGCCTGCGTCTTTAACACGCCTGCGTCTTTAACAAGCCTGCGTCTTTAACACGCCTGCGTCTTTAACACGTCTGCGTCTTTAACACGTCTGCGTCTTTAACACGTCTGCGTCTTTAACACGCCTGCGTCTTTAACACGCCTGCGTCTTTAACACGTCTGCGTCTTTAACACGCCTGCGTCTTTAACACGTCTGCGTCTTTAACATATCTGACAAAAACACGTCTGAACACGAGTTACTTTAAACAACTTTTCCACATTTATAGTCAACTGTTTACCGGCTTTGGGAGCAGACCTCAAAGAAATAAAGTAGTTACACATTTATGAAGAGGAATTTGCTAAGTAATCAAATGCTGTTCTTTATGGGAATTCTTAGGAATGTGGCTCCAGTCCAGCGATTTCCACAACTAAAAGCGAAGAAGCCAGAAGTAAACAGCTAAACTAAAGCCCCACCTGCTGACCGGACTCATGTAGTTCCCGGGGAAGACTCCAATCTTGCCCGTGTGCATGGAGGTGCCCTTGAACCAGCCGTCCTGACAGCGCTCCAGCACCAGGAACATCTCTCCTTTTCGCAGCTCCAGCTCATCCTCCTTGCGGGGAGTGTACGGGAACATTGCCACATAGCTAGATTCAACAGTAAACAGAGACGGCATAGTTTTCAATCAGCGTGGATAATCTCCTCCTCTTGTAGGACTACACACGCTGTTCTGTACAGCGAGTCATCTCTGCACAGCAGCACAAGAACAGGCCTGTACTGGCAGCTGGGCAGGAGCCTCAGCTGGGATGTTTTCTGTCTGATTTCAGTGTTTTCAGGCGAGGGAACATAAAACCTGACATGTATTCACCAGTGGAACCAGACGAAGGCAGGAGAGCAGGCGTGAGACGACCTAATACTCATCAGGTGTGTGGGTGACTCGGGGGAGTAATGAGGGTAAAGGGGACAGGGTTGAGAGAAAGGATCTCCCCAAACAGACCCTGGAGAGTGTCACCTTTAAGTCCGACCCTTTCACCTGCACACGGGCCCACACTGGCAGCTGAGAGAAGGGTGGTCTCTCCTCATCACCCCACCAGATGCCTGCGACATTTAAAATGACTGCACATTCTGCATGGGACTGTTAGTGTAACTCACACTGTAGGTCTTTGTCTCCCAGTTTGGTCGCTGACACTGGGGGAGGGTCTCTGTCCAGCAGCCACCGAGTACGCTGCTCCGCTGACAGAGGCCTGCGGGGGAGGAGGAGGGGGTGGTGGGAGAGCATCCTGTGGCAAAGGAAAAGAAAATCATATTAGTGGTCAGATAGGATCAGCATTCAATTACAGTCTCACAACAATTCACCACTTATCTCCTCTTGGTATAAATCACAAAAGAAAACACAAACAAGAAGGAACGTTCGCCTCGACAGCAGCGTTACGCGAGCACGGAACCAGTTTGTTTATGAGCGACAAAGACGAGAGGAGGAGAGATCAGCTATCACTGAGGCTATTCAGACACAGAGTCTTGTCCCAGAAAGAAGAACGTCTCTCTTTCTGCTTGTTGCCGGGTAACCACGTGTGTTAGAACACATGGAGATGAAAACATCGCTAAGATCGACCATCAAACCACCTAAACTTCACTCACTTCTATTTACCGTCTGTGACTAAAAGCTTTCGACATGTAATCATTTTAAGATGTTTATTGTATTGAGTAATTTGAATATTACGTCACAAAGTGAACCTAAATAAATAAATAAAGACCCAACAGGGCCAGATGATGCTGCAGATAACTCCACTACCCAGGAGCCGCCCGTGCTCGACGCCGGCAGCAGTGAGCCACAGAGTAATGGCTTCCATGACACGCTGGTGGAGTGGCACCGCTGTGTGCATACGTGAGCGTCGTTGCAAGTCTCGGTTCACTGCCGACGCTTGAGCTGAGATAATTATGTTGCCTGCAGGCTAGAGAAATGGTGTGTACAGAAACATCATGTAGGTTTCCCAAGTGAAGCGGAGAACTCAACCTTTTGTGTACATAATCCTGCTCATTCACCAACTCCACATACCGAAGCACACACGCAGAGACAGACAGGAAGTGTGCACGCCACTCTGAGTGGGCTGCAGGGATTAATGGACTCTTAATAAAATATTAACAGAGTATGTACAATAACTGTATCAAATATCTTCACAAACACATATCTAAGCTGCGTTGTGCAACTGTAAAAGGGAGAAGTCACTCAACAGAAACCCTAAAAAGGTTAAAGGACTACATGAGCCAGCGGGAGGGAAGACATGTTTGTTGTTTATGTTGGGGCTGATTGGTGGTAAGGTTATATCCTGGTGTGCACAGGTACGCATGCACACCCAAAGTGATGAGTGTGCACCATGTCCACAGCCTCTTTTGCGCAGCCGTGTTACGTTGGTATTTCTGTTGGATCCGCCATGAAGCTAAAATGTGCACGCTCATTCCTGGTGAGATCTTCGCGTACCACTAAGTAGGGATGGGTACCTTTGACATTTGAATCGATCCGGTACTGACTCCCGGTACCTACGAATCGATACCGGTACTTAACGGTACCAATTTTCGATACTTTTGAGTGTTTATTATTTTAATTCTCTTTTATAATTAAATATATATTTTTCTCAATATATAACAATATTTGATAAATATCACGATAAATAACATACAACTGTTTGTATTTTAAAGAGCAAGTCAACCCCTACCATATTCTAACTCCACTCCCACTTCATGTTTGAAAAATGCAACAAATGCTGTTGCCTGGCAGACCGAGAGGGCGGAGCTGCTAACAAACACACACACAGGCTCAGGACAGCATTGTGACATCATAATGTACCAGATGACATCATAGCATACCTCTTAGCCAATAGCGGTGGCAGATTTAAATTAGAATACAGTGCAGAGTTTTTTCCTGACAACGGCACAACTGCCAGTTTTAGGCAGAATATAAAAATTTTAACTAAGATGCACTGAAGTGCCAAATTATTGACGACACATGTCTGCAGCACGATTAGACACTCGTTTATTTAGTTTATCAGCAAAAAAAAGTTTATTTGGGGGTGACTTGCTCTTTAACATCGTCCTTGTAGTTTTATAAGCTGATAATTAAACTGAAGCGAACATCTTTAGTGTGAACTAAATTTACTGTGTATCTTCATTCCTTTTGCCGTCCTTTTTCTTTTGATTTTTCCTACTGGGAAGTTAGAATTTCCGAGGAGAAAGCGAACGCACCATTAGCTGATAACAATGGTGGCAATGGAAGCTAACATACCAAGCTAACGTTATCTTAAAGAGTTTATTTAGCTGCTGGAGCAGATTAAACGATGATGCCTCACACTTAGATCGTTGTCGCTGGTTTCATCTTCACCCAATCACCCGTCGCATTTAGTAAAGTGAAGCCAAACTTTAGAGCGCGTTCATGTTCTTCTAGTCGGGAATTCGGAGTTCCGAGGAGAAAGCGAACGCACCATTAGCGAAACGGAAGCTAACATAATCAAGCTAATTATATTTACCTACCGGAGCAGATTAAGATGAGGATGTCTCATTTAGATCATTGTCGCTGGTTTCATCATCACCCAGTTACCCATCACATTTAGTGAAGTGGACCCAAGCTTTAGCGTGCGTTCTTTCTACCATGCTGCTCTGTTTTAGCCTGGCAAGCCAGACTAAATAGCAAGAATTTGGTCTAGTTCACTAGGCTAGCTCTGTTTACAACTGGCTCGCAGCGAGCGACGACATAACGCTCTTGCGCATGCGCAGCTGTCTAGGCAAGTTCTCGTTATGAAGGACGGGTACCGAAACGAGGCACCGTTTGAAATGACGTGAATCGGTGCTCGGTCGGTACTATGGAATTCGGTCGGTACCTTAAAAAGTACCGAAATCGGTACCCATCCCTACCACTAAGCCATCATGGCAGCTCTGATGTCGTGTTTTCATCAACTCACTTTGCTGCTGCCAATCACCCCCCCGGACTTTTTAGTCACATTTGTGTGTGACTCTCTTTAGCCACCAGTCCTGCAGCTGCAGCATTTTGCTGTAGAGACCCATCGTTTAAAACGAGTAGCGCAGGAAGCATAATGCAGTTTAATATGCCTGCCTTGTTACACTCATTAGCAATGAATAAATTGTATTTTTATATTTGTAGAACTCATATATTAGGCCGGCCAATCAGAATGCTCCGCTACTGCTTCTTTTATCCTCATAACCAACAGAGCAGCAGCCATCAGAAGCTGAGGAGGAGAACAAAGTTGGAACCTGAACACTGCTGAGGGGGAAACAGCAGAACCACTGTAGAGAGCTCTCACTGGGCCACAACGGTGGGGAAATTAGACCACCACCTGCTTCTCAATGTGTGTGTGTGTGCGTGCGTGCGTGCGTGCGTGTGTGCGTGCGTGCGTGTGTGTGTGTGTGTGTGTGCGTGCGTGTGTGCGCTATAAAAACATTTTCAGATCAGAGCTTCAAATGAAATTTTGCAGCTTGCCACCCTTTGCACAAACCCAAGGAGGCTAACAAGCTGGTGTGAATGATTTTTAGAAGAGACATGTTGATTTTGTAGGATGGCAGAACAGACCGAGAGATGGATCGATGCTTCATCGTCAGTAATATGATGCAGATCAGGTCAGCAGCAGTGCTAAAGGACCATCGGCATTAGGAACAGACATTTAAGTTTTGGATTGTGACTGAAACGAGCTCCAGGCTCAGTCTTGGAGATCATTCAGAAATCCACAAAGAGTTGAGTAGAACTGCTGTTCCTCCTCATCAAAATGAATCAATTGGGGTGATTTGACTTCTGGTTTGTTTGTTTGTTTGTTTGTTTGTTTTTTTGTTAAGATCCCCATTAGCTGATGACTTCTGGTCATCTTCCTTTTGGAGTTTATGGGAAAATCCCACTGAAGAGACCCTAGAGCAGGACCAGAACTTGCTGGGGGAAGGTGTTGTGTTCTCAGGCCGGCAAACACCGTGGAATCCCCAGAGGGAGCTGCCCAGGGTCCCCCTACACTCGCTCTCTCCCAGCATCCCCTAAATCCATACTTAGCCAAAAGGGTTAAAGAAGGACGTAGTCGGAGTTGCTGAGTCTGCGCCAGTTACAGGAGTGACCCAGAAGTTATTTCTTGTACCCCAAAGAAGCCACGGCATGTTTTAGTTTGACTCCATTAGCAGGTAAAGAAGGCTAGAGGCTAACGTTGAGCTAACAATGCTAATGGTGAATTAGAAACAAAAAATAGTCGTCTCTAAAATGTTCTCAAGCTACTCAAACAACAAATCGTTATCACAGTGGAAGGTATTTATCGACTTCCTGTTTATGACTCATCCAAAATCTTCCGATCCATAACTGGCAACAGCCATGAAACTTACTGTCACTCCTGTGTTTAGAAAACGGGCTGCAGTATCCACACTTGACCACAAGATGTCATTCTTATTTTATTCTTACATATTGCACCTTTAGTTTAAATGATCTTATAAGTTTTATCATGTTTTTGTGAGGTGACCATGGGTTTTGAAAGGCGCCTATAAATTAAAAGCATTATTATTATTTAACACATCATAAGTTTAGACAAACCCCACTAAATCTGCATTTTCCAACACGCTTCAGCATCAATGATATATGTTGGTGGCTATGATGCAAACCACAGAACAACGCTAGCCCGAGCTACTGCTGATACTAGCTTGAGCTAACCTGAGCTCCTTGTTTTTCTGCCAATCCCTAAATCTACTTTGTTTCACAATGTAAAGCCATGAATAGTTGTTTATATGATTAAAAAATCTTAGAAGCCCTTAAAATGCACTAAATTATGTGCAGTACTAGACAAAAGTCACAGTCCTTTCTGGACAGATGGTGTTATTGTGTAACTGTTAGAATTTAGAAAGGCCATAAAAACAGAATAAAACTGAGCCCGTTGTTGTTGTGGTGCACAGAAAAAAGCTAAATACGAGTGATGTCCTTGTAAGATACATGAAACCTACCAAAGCGATGGATGTGTAGCTCATCTCTGAGGGAAATGTGAAGACGGTTGCTGTAGTAACAGGACTGCTGGGAGGTGGAGTCACAATTAGTCCAGTTGTGCAAATATGTACCTGTCAAGTAAAAAGGAAAAGGGATGTTGAAGTGAACAGAGAAAACACCAGTGTTCGGATTCCTCAGACCTAAAACACAAGGACACAACAATCACTAGTCTCTCATTTTCTCTCAAAATAACTCTCCTGACACGTTGTGTAGACATGAGGCTTTGTGTCAAGCCAATGACCACATTAACCACGTGATATGATTGGCCAAAAAAGTCAGGTGACCTCAAAGCAGCCCAATAAATTAGAGGGGGCTTTCCCAATCAGCCATCCCTTTGGATCATGATGGCATCCCAGCAGCAAGGCAACACTGTGGGCATGAGCTCTCTCCCTGCAGCCTGCAGACTCTCCACAGATGACTGTTCAGACAGATCCGCCTCCTGAGGTGAACCTCTCAGAGGACCAAATACAAAAGCGTCAAAGTGACTCACTCAGGAAAACAACGGTTTAAACTAACACTAGAACACACAGGATAGTTCAATAATGGCATCATTTTTAAACATAAAGGCAAAAAGAGCCTGCTGCACTGGGAAACTGAAGGCTTAGCTCCCAGAGCAAACTACACATTCTGTTTTCTGCCTGATGTTCAGACACAGAGAAGACCAACAGGTAAACGAGACGCAGGAGACAAAAGGCTGTGCATGCAGAGGCTACAGAGTCTGCCTGACGAGCTTTTCCATAAACAGCGATGTGTAAATCAACCGGACCGCCAGCAGGAAGTATCACTTTACAAAAACAAAGTTTGTTATTCTAAAAAGCCTCCTGATAGCAAACGGTGGAAAACAGACGATAAATCAAACCTCTGTGTCGACAGAAGTCACACAAATGACATTTACATGAGAAGGATGTGGTTTTTAAGATCTGCTGTAGACAAGAACTGTTTTTGTCTTCATCTCACAGAGAAGAACATGAAACTCACCGTACAGAAAAAGTTTAATAACGGAGCTTGACGGAGGGCTTTGGAACAAATCACTGCAGAAAGCCGGGAGTTTCCATACAACAACAACATCTTTAAAATGGATGCAAAGCAGACAGTAACATAGAACAGTAGAATAAGCCAGCAGCAGAGTATCTGTGGAAAAGCAGTGCTTGAATTTAAAGTGGTCTCATAGTTTATTCCTGTTTAACTTTGAAGCCCTGGAAATGTTTAAAAATGTCTAAAATGACTTCTGTCTTTGGTGACAACAAATTCATGTCTGAAATAACAAATCAGGACTGATCTGCTGGTTAATCAGCATAAAGGATGATATTTCACACTCTTCTTCCTACTTTCTCAGCTGCTCATAGTTCAGGTCTAAAACTGAGAACATATTTCTGAGTTCTTCTGAACGTCTCGCTGGAACCACAAAGCAGCTGTGACCTGTTCTCATGTCAGACTTGGCGTGGAAACCTTGAGGGCCAAGCTGGAGCCACTTTGTGGATGAGTCGAGTTACAAATCCATGATTCCGAGCGTTTGATCGCGATAGTCTGGAATGACGGAGGAAAGACGGTCTAATTGCTAGCAGAGGGAGAGTGGTGCCTTTAAAGGCAATAAATATCAAAACAGAACAAGAGCCAAAGATCTGCTCAGAGTGTGCCTCCTTTCAGCCGAGTTCCCCAACATTCATCACAACAAGGGAGAATGTCTTCCCTTCAAAGTCGTGTGAGAAGTCTAATTCTTGCTCCGGAAACAGGCGGTCGGTTTATTTTCAGACAGTAAACCACGTGCAACAGCTTCTCGCTCTGCCTCCGGGTGAGCCATCTCACCTGTGAAGGTGCGCTGCTGGAAAGCCCCCCGCTGATCTCGCCTATGCGAGCAGCTGCTGTGGGGTTGCTGGAGCTGATGAGGACCGGCCCGCTAATCTCCATGGAGTGGCGCTGAGGAGGAGGAGCTAGCATGGGTTTGTGGGACATAGTGAGAGAAGTGAAGGAATGTCGTTTCTTGCTGTTCTTCTTTTCCCCTGGCCGCTGGGCACCGTTGCTCTGAGGCCCCAAGGAGGCCCCTTCACCGGAGTCTCCGCTCGAGTCAGACGGCTTGTCCAACTCGATAAGCTGACGCGCTGCAGAGTTGAACTATAAGAGAGGAGGGGGGGGCAGGGGTGGCACAGACAGGAGCATTAATGATGACTTCTGTGGTCAGGCAGGTCGATGAGCCCTGAGGTCATCAGGTTACTGAATTCACAATCAGACGGAGCACATCCAGGATTACCATGAAAATAGAGATTAAACAGTTAGCAATGCAGAGAAACGTCAGTCTGTTCAATTTTATTCATCCCTTCAAACACGATAAATCCTTTAATAAAAATACCTCACACACAAAAAGTGACTTGTTTTTCCTTTGGTTTGTTCACACTCGTGGACTCGTGTTTCTGGTGAAGAACATTCTCAGCAGGGATGAGGGGCTCACCTGCCTTCAGGTTAGGTGTCAGAGAGTTTTGGATTTTCAAAGTTGTTTCTACTTGATTCTTTCGTAGATTATTTGATAAAAGTATGAATACAACAACATCTGATGGCTGCTGCTTACACCTTCTGTGTAGACACCTTTATCTTGATGAAGCAAACTGGTCTGAGCCAGCTGGCTTGTGACCATTTCAGACACAGCAAGGTGTGCCTGAGGAAGATGAAAAACATCCCAGCAGCAGTTTCAGGTAATCACAGGGTTCTTCAACTTGCCCCGAGCAGCTTTTTATACTTAGAAGATAAAAGTCGAAGTGCTGGATCTGATGGAGCCGAGTCTGTCGGCTCATCACTAAAGTCAGGATGTTAAAGGTAGAGGTTAAGGCCCCACACATCAGCAACGTTATACTACACACACACACGTACACACACACACACACACACACACACACACACACACACACACACACACACACCAGGTGTAAGCAAAGGAGCCTCTAATGCAATGAAAACAATAATCAGTGAGCAACAGTACTTCAATAACTAATCTAAACATAAACATGTCCTACTACAGTTTATTTTATTGTGAAGAAATTTTAATTTCAAAGACAAAATTTAAACAAAACTGCTGCAAATACCTTATTTTGGCTTATTTTGTTCTTATTGGCTTATTTATAATCCTCATTTTAGATTCATTCATTCATAAATGAAGCATGTTATGGCTTCCAAGTGGAAAAATAAATGTTTAGTTAGCAAAGATTCACTTCATTTCATCCAAAAGTGGCGTTCATGTGAAAAGCTTCAGCAGGTGTTTTCCAACAGAAAAATAATGCTGCCTTCCTACCTCCACATATGAGATGGGAAAAATTCCAATTTTATCTCCAAGCATTCCCTCCGCCCAGTTTTCATCAACCCTCCGGATCACAGTCAGGACATCATCCTAAAGTCACACAGCAGAGAGCAACGTGTGAAGACAGGAGCTGGAAGGACGGTGTGAGAGTGCTGCTTCAGCTTCAGAAACAAAAACAACATGATGGAAGGAAGGAGGTAGCTGAAGAACAGGACAGACTCAGGTGCTGAAAGAACTCGTCACAGGGACACTTCGTGTCTCGGTACCACTGACTCTGCTCGTTTCTGTTTTTGCTCATGTGGCACATAAAGTGATGAAAGAATACTAAACAATCAAGTCTGGTTCAACAGCTGGATAAACAAGAACGCTTAATCACTGTAGTTACGCTTTGCTTCGCCGTAAACGGCATTTATTCTTCCTAGTCCAATCACAGCTGCTCATCAAGAAGCCTGGCTCTGAATTCAAACCGTCGCTGTGGGCGTTTCGGCTAAAAGGCCTGACACTCTAACACACACATAACTCTAGAAAATGAAGGCTTACGAGACAGATTGTCACTGTAATGAGAGGTATTTTTGTTTTACTACTCTGACCATGTGGCAGTGACAGTGTCCCACCTTGGAGAAGGGCAGGCAGTCCTTGTCAGCCTCTTTGTCTTTGAGCTCAAAGTCGTAGAGAGCTTTGCACTGAGGCGGCGGCTGAGGCAGAGGCTTGATGACCTGGACGAAGTTGGTGGGGAAAAAGCCGTGCACCCCACCCACCTCCCCATGGAACCAGTTCTCGTCCACTTGCCGGCGCAGGATGATGATGTCACCCTTGCTGAATTTGAGGTCTCCTGGTTCTTTACCATCATAGTTGTACAACGCCTTGGCACATGGGAGCTGTGGGACCCCCTGAAACAGAGAGCGGGACAGCTTCGTTAGTCCTGAATCAGAACCACAGACAGATAAGCAAAAATGATTTCGCACTGATGCAGGAAAACACTAGTTACTGTTAGATTGGCGTGTTGTGCACCTGACTGATTGTTTAAGAGGACCTGGACCCTGTATCTTTAACTGGCAGAGGAAGGCTTTGTATCTCAGCCTAGAGTCCTGAAAGGCTCATTCAGGGAACGAGGGACAGCAAGCGAGGGGGAGCAGCAGGATAGGAAAGCATCAATGTTCTCTATTCAGTTTGGGTGTCTATGAAGACGGCTTCAGTCCAAATCAACCCCCACACTACTGATCCCACTGCTGTTGGACAGTGATCAGAATCACAAACAGAACCAACAGGCTGCATGTGAACGCTGAAACGGCAGACTTAACGTGCAGCACAGACCGTGAAAGTGTTCAGAACCACAGCTGACGCTGTCGGAGTCAGAAAGTTGGCCGGACACGCGGGGGTTAAAGCAGAGTTTGGAGTAGGCTCTGCAGTCTTGTTAAAGACTAATGAGGCGTTTAGAGGCTCTGAGGAGAATAAAAGTACAGAATGAGCCGTGATGGTGAACCAGGGTGACATTACCCTGCTGCCTGAAGAACAGAGCCAATCGCACTCCGACTCTGCAGCTCTAGCCTGTGTGGGAAGTGGAGGGGGGGTCTGCAGGCCCGTGGAAACCCTGCACTGGAACTGGGCCTCCTTCTTTTCAGGGGAAGGCAGCTCTTTGAGCCCATCCGGGCCTGACATGAAGTTTAGCCATGAAAATGCAAATGAAAGCGAAGGCTTTGCCATTTTTGTTTTAAGTGACAGGACAGGTTTATGCTAAACAAGTGGGATCCAATTACATGGTACAGATAAAATGCTTGTGTCCTTTAAACCGTGGCCTGTGTAGACACTTGTCTGTACAATAAGGTCAAGAAACATAAATTAGCAGTGTCCAAAGTCACGGTTAGTTTAGCCCAGGATAAATGTGTGAGTACGCAACACCGTTCCAATAAAAATACTTTACTGAACAGCATGCCCTTTTCATTAGCTAGCCTAGCAAAGTAAATCCTGCTGAAATCCTAACAAGAAGGCATATTCTTGCTATTTTTATGGAGCTCTGACTTGTAGGTGCTTTGTGTTGGTGCCACACTTTCACAGCTGGTTTTAGATCTGGCCGTCTGGAATCATGAAAGAGGTGTGCCAGCACTGCTAGATGTCCACGTTTCACTTGGCTCAACGTAAAGAGAGCAAGAGTGGGAAAACTGACAGGCGGGGTTCTGTATGAACCAGCTTCTGAAGAAAAGACAGGCTAAAGATGGGGGTGGCTAATATCTGGTGCTGTTCTGTCTGCGAGGAGAAGCGCCATCAGAAGATCATGAGACTGGCACCACAAAAATGCCATGGAAACCTCACAACACACACATTTCATAAAAAGCTCAGTGCCCAGATAGCTTTAGCCTTTATAGCGGTAGGACAGTGCTACGTTCACATCTCTAGATTAATTTCTGCCAAAGTAAAAAGCTCTGAACTGATTCATGCTGTGCTGACACTAATCAGCCGGTATATGTGAGAATATGTAGGCAAGCATCTTTTTTACTTGACTCAAATGTCCCAAACCTCTTGGAAGTCCTCCCCGAGCGTTTGTTGTATTAATTAAACAGCGACATGAGCCACTGTTAGATTCGCTAACCCTAACCCCGTACTTAACGAGAGCACACAGGCAACGTCAATGACTTCTAGCCTCTTTAAAGGTTTATAATACATGATTATCCACAGCAGCAATAACCCACTCTGGCCAAAGAAAACAAAGAGGCAATGTCCAGGTCACAAGAGGCTTATGCTAACTAAAACCTAATAAATAAAACTAGTTTATAACATGTCCTTAACAGCAGCAGCATTTAAAGAAAAACCTTTTGCCCCCATAAAATAATTCTGCATAAAAGCCATTTGAGTTAAATTTGGTGAATCAGATGTTTGAGTCAGAGAAAACGTGATTGGTTTAAGAAACTCAGGAGAATTTCTGATAAAGTTTAAGTTAGTTTCAACAAGCAGGAAACTAAATGAATCATTATTATTTTACTGTTTTATAATCCAAACAGAGTTTAAAAGAGAATCATATTTTCATGGCTGCATCATAAATATTACACAGAACTAATTCAACACTTGAAACTTTACAGTCATTATTAAATAATGACTTCCAGTAAAGAGTGTGAAAACCATTAAATGATAGATGTGAGGGTTAGGGTTAGGGTGTGGGAGTCAGAAACAGATGAATGAAGACGAAAAGAGAAAGAGACTAGACGCAGCGTGCAGGGCATCAGATGGTGTGCTGCAGATAATGCAATTAGACCTGTGTGCTAGAGACTTTACTGTTACAGCGTTCTCTTCCACAGCACTGGATTATAAGTGAATTACCCAAAACTTCTGCTCTTCAGCAGCCAAATGTCAACCGCCAAGGAGCAGACGGCTAATAAAACAGGACTACAGTGGGACGTGGTCTTTAAAAATGAACCTTCAACCATCGCAAAACAATGTGAATCTGTAAAAACATCAAAAATGCTAAAAGCTTCTCTAGTACAGCAGCGTCTTTACAGCTGTTTACAGCAAAGAATGCAGGTTGCTTTTGCTCCATCAGCAGTTCACGGGTTGAGTGCAACGGCAGCAGACAGAAACCTT
This sequence comes from Nothobranchius furzeri, assembly GCF_043380555.1. Lineage (NCBI taxonomy): Eukaryota > Metazoa > Chordata > Actinopteri > Cyprinodontiformes > Nothobranchiidae > Nothobranchius > Nothobranchius furzeri. The sequence goes on along the minus strand of NC_091748.1, from coordinate 39,145,317 downwards.
TACCCCCTCATGAGCAAGAGCCAGACACGACTCAGATCACATATGGGCACACCCAGAGTCTCAGCAGGGGGTGGAGAATGAGCCGGGGGTACTACTGCCGTTACAGCGTGCGCAGTGGGGTTCGCCTGTCTGGCTCGTCCTACACGCATATAAAGGGGTGTTAAGTGAATGCGCTCAAGCTGAATTTATAACTAGGCTACAAATTACAGGAGATTTTCTCACAAGTATTGTGCTGGGCACAAGAACTGACACACAATAGGAGTGAATCGTTCTCAGGACACGAGTCATGTTGATTCCATTACCGAAGCACCAGTTAAAATTGATTGCTAATGGTCTTTTCAATGACCTGTGGAAAGCTGGCTTTTCTGCTCCATCATAAATCCTAATGGATTGTTGAGTTACAGGAACTAACAAAAAGAGGCGAGGCTGACTTACTACATATATGAGAACAACAAGCTAAACATTTCAGACAGATTCTTGTACAGCTCTCGCCAACTCAACCAGGTTTTGGCCACCTCCGACTGGATGATCATGCTGATTATTGATCGTTTCCAATCCCCGGAGGATGTTATTGACGCATCTTTATTTTAAGCATAGGATATTTGATGTTGAGAAATTATAGTTATAGGTCAAGTTAGACTTGCTATGCTGAATCTCATTATCATGAGGTATTGTGTTAGCACCCAGAAGATTAGCTGTGAATAATCTCAGTTACCATTCTAGAAGATGTCAAAAACTGAAGTCAAGTGAGCCATCCTACATATGTGAATATATAGTATGGCCACGGCCCATAGACAGAGCTTAGTCATGGGGCAGAATTTACTGTCATCTTTCAAACTGTCTCCGCATGCTATTGGACAACGAACAACATGAGTCTAGGGTTGGGCATCGAATGGAACCGGTTCCAACTGTTCACTTTTCCCGGAATCGTTCAAAGATTTTCATTTCGATTCCTAGTTTTGATTCCTAGAATGCGGAAGAGGAATCCGCGGCTGATCTCCGTGAAAAATAAACGAGATCTGCAAATTGCGATCAACGTTTTTCAGAGCTGACCACACCAGCTGTCTGTGTGCAGCACCGAGTCTCCCCTCCCCCCACCCGGCGCACAGCGGCCAAATATAAACAAAGGCATCTGCCGAACCTTTACTCCGTAATGTAAACTTTAACTCCTGCAGCGTAGAGGAAACGTGTTAAATACGTCAACACGGTGGATTTAATAGAAGCTTTAAAGAACAAACTCTGGACGGTGCGAGGTGAGTTTGTCTCACTGCAGAAATAAAAACACACACGGAGCGTCAGCAGTCAGACGCAGCCAGCTACGTTTAAGTTTCACTTCCTGTTCTGACTGAAGCTGCTGCAGCATGGAGGTGTAGTTCTCAGTCATCCTGGACATGATCATCCTGAGAGTTTTAGCTGAAAACAGCTGGATGTGTCTGGATATGTTGGAGACATTTAGCTTCTCATCCCAGAGGCTGCTTCCAGACTTTGGTTGTGGTCAGAAACAAACACACTGGTTGTGCTGCAAGTCGTCTTCTTTTTCTCTCCAAAACATGTTTTTGTCTAAATGAAGGTGATGATGTTGTTCGTAGAGTTAAAATTCATGTTGAAGTTAAGATTATTTCATCAAGTAGGACCTGTGGTTAGCTGGCTCATTTAAAACATGTCATGTCTTGAAAGAATCGGAATCGGGAATCGATAGGAACTGGAATCGAAGCAAGGAATTGGAATCGGAATTGTTTAAAATCAAACTACGCCCAACCCTAAACATGACATACTTACTGCCATGGATGTTAGTGAATGAGGCAGTCCACCATACACTGTTGAAGAAGTCGCAAATACATCCTTTTTCTAAATAAACTTAAGTACCTGTACCTGCTCTTGTCTCACAGAAAGGCCCATGTCTGTATGGCAAAGCAGTTTAAAACGAGCTGCCGCCATCTTTGTTTCGCTTAGTTATAGTAACATCCCACCCACCAAACAGTGATTGGCAAGACACCAGACTGTTCGAGCCTGCCGAGGCTCCAGTGGAGCGTGGCAAGACCGACCTGCAGAGCAAAATACTTTTGCTTCTGCTACAATCTGTCAAGATATGTAGGCTAGAAGTCATGGTAATCAAAGTTTGTTTTAGTGAGTCTCACCTAGTGTCAGAGAAGCTCTGCCAAGAGTCAGACTATCTACTGTTCTGGAAACATGCTTACTAGTGACTTCAGTGATATGCCAGATCACTTATATATGTTTATAAGTGTTACCCACTTGGCAAGACATCCAGATTTCATTCAGCCCAAGCCACGAAAATTTTAAATGTGTCGCAATTCAGAGGAGATGACATGGTATTTTGCCATACTAAAAGCTGAATGATATTTGCCTTTTTAAAGACTGAATTTAATTGGGAAATTTAGGCCAGGAAACATCCAGTATTATCACAAGATTTTGTTGTTCAGTCAGAATGAAGGCAGTAAAGAATGCTGCCACGTTGCAGCCCGAGTTTAAATTGCTCAAGAAAAAATACATACATTAAGTTAGGGCTGCACGATATTAGGAAAACCTCCGATATTCGATAACAGTGCTTAATATTGTGATATCGATATTACTCGCGATAAATGAACAAATACTAAAGTATGCAGTGTTGATGTCGTCTGGCGTGTGACGTCTGCCCTGGGTTCAAAGCAAACAAAAACTAATGCATGAATTCCATTACAACATAACATTTTTATGGCAAAAATATGCAGCTACACCAGCTACTGTATTAGCAGCTGCACCTGCTACTGTATTAGCAGCTGCACCTGCTAGTGTATTAGCAGCTGCACCTGCTACTGTATTAGCAGCTGCACCTGCTACTGTATTAGCAGCTGCACCTGCTAGTGTATTAGCAGCTACACCCGCTAGTGTATTAGCAGCTGCGCCTGCTACTGTATTAGCAGCTGCACCTGCTACTGTATTAGCAGCTGCACCTGCTAGTGTATTAGCAGCTGCGCCTGCTACTGTATTAGCAGCTACGCCTGCTACTGTATTAGCAGCTACACCCGCTACTGTATTAGCAGCTACGCCCGCTAGTGTATTAGCAGCTACACCCGCTAGTGTATTAGCAGCTGCGCCCGCTAGTGTATTAGCAGCTGCGCCCGCTACTGTATTAGCAGCTGCGCCCGCTACTGTATTAGCAGCTACACCCGCTAGTGTATTAGCAGCTACGCCTGCTACTGTATTAGCAGCTACACCCGCTAGTGTATTAGCAGCTGCGCCCGCTACTGTATTAGCAGCTACACCCACTAGTGTATTAGCAGCTGCGCCCGCTACTGTATTAGCAGCTACGCCCGCTAGTGTATTAGCAGCTGCGCCCGCTACTGTATTAGCAGCTACGCCCGCTACTGTATTAGCAGCTGCGCCCGCTACTGTATTAGCAGCTGCACCCGTTACTGTATTAGCAGCTGCGCCCGCTACTGTATTAGCAGTTGCGCCCGCTACTGTATTAGCAGCTGCGCCCGCTACTGTATTAGCAGCTGCGCCCGCTACTGTATTAGCAGCTGCGCCCGCTACTGTATTAGCAGCTGCGCCCGCTACTGTATTAGCAGCTACGCCTGCTACTGTATTAGCAGCTACGCCTGCTACTGTATTAGCAGCTGCACCTGCTACTGTATTAGCAGCTGCACCTGCTAGTGTATTAGCAGCTGCACCTGCTACTGTATTAGCAGCTGCACCTGCTAGTGTATTAGCAGCTGCACCCGCTACTGTATTAGCAGCTGCACCCGCTACTGTATTAGCAGCAAAACAACAAACAGCATGCATGCAGTTTCTCAGTGACTTTAAAACATCACCACCACCATAAAACTTTTTCTGATGCTCCAAATACAGAAAAACATCCCTTACCAGGGTTTTTAGAATAAATAAAAAAGCCATAAAATAAGTTTAAATGTTAAATAATAGTTAACATCACTTACATGCAGTTCTCTCATTGCTACTGAGCATTTTCTCCACTTATGTGGTTATGATATAAGGCTGTTGCTGTAACTGGGAAGTGAACTGTGCTGGCCAAACTAGGAGAATATTAAGATTTTCTGAGGGAAAGAGAAAAACAAATGTCTACCTTTCAGAAGAGGAACTGGCAAAAAACTACATGGAAAATATGTGAAAACGTTTGTTTTTAACCCCAAATTGAACAAGTTTACCCTAGATCTTAAAAAGCAGCTCAGATGATGAAACTGCAACTATGATTCTGATAACAAGCTAACAAATTGAACTAGCTCCTCTAAGATAAGCGGCTAGCAGAGCTTCTGACTGACAGTTTATGTGCAGCAGCAAATCAACTATCCTGATTAACAAGGTTATAAAAGCTCATAAATGAAAAATCACTTTGATGTGTGGGGGAACTTTTCCAGGCCCTCTTTAGCAGGGTGGGACTGGGAGGAGAGTGCTGTAGCCTTTTAGCTGGAAGCTAACCGGAGCCCGGGGCTAACGTCACCACCCGGTGGAACACTAGCGACATGAAGGTAGGTGGGTTGGTTCACCGGCACGTGTCGGAGTCAGCCCGGTTATTATCAGCTGCTTAACGACACCGAGCGGACTCACGTTCACGTTTGAAAGCAGCGCTGATTCCAGAAACCTCAGCACAAAGTGCGTTCGTTAATCTGAGCCAGCATGACGAACAAGGGAAGCGAGGGGCAGCGGAAAGCGGGGGCGGAGCGGAGATAGTGGAATTTTGGGGTAAGGGTCTACGTAAGGGGCGTATTACGTGAACGGACCCATCTGACTGGCCGCATATCAGAAGGACTTCATTTGATTGGTCAAATAATACTTCCACGTAAAAAACAGAGCTGGTTTACAAAAAGTTGATGTATAACACGGATGTAAATGTTTGAACCAGACATTTATCGCCGTTTTTGACGTGCTTTGCGACGGGCCTATCGCACGTCCTGTTATCACAATGATAATTTTTCGATATATTGTGCAGCCCTACATTAAATGTTTGTACACATTCAATTTTTGATTAATCAATACACTGCTTAAAATATCAATTCAAAATTTACTTACAATTCAAAATATTGCAATATTTCAGAATACAGATATTTTATTACATTGCTAGAAAAAATATCCCTGCTGCTATTTCTTGAATCCACTGTCTAATCATAAAGTAACAAAAATTATTTACATAGCCACAGCAGATGTTAGCTTAATATCAGTAAAATTAACTGAGTTACGGGCATTTTAGTGACTTTGACTAACTGTGGTGATAACCTTGAACAGGACTGAGTAAGTTGTGGAGTGGTTGTTGATTAAATCATTACTTTATGGGGGAGTTTATTTACATCCAAATACTTTGCTAAAATTACAAACATAAAAATATTATCTGCTGACAAACAGACATTTTGTAAGATTTAGTGTGCATTTCAAACATTCCATTTTTGGTTCTTTTTTAAAACACAAAAATGGAATTAGAAGCCAAATACACAGAAAGAACGTACCAAAGATGTTTAAAGAAAGTTTTCAAACATGTTTGCGTGTATATAATTATTCAACTTTAACTTTTTCTACACTGGACTGGATCTGTGACACACCGAACAAGACATCATTGCAAAAACTAACAGGGGAAAGAAAGTAGGACATTTAAACTTTTCCTGACTTCCGAGAGATTTTTTAACAAAGGAACCTGTGGATGAACTATTTTCACAGCAGAACTTAATGACACAGTTTATTCATCTAGAGCTGCCATCTCCTCTTCAATCTGAGACAAAAGAAAAAAAAACATCTACAGGTGCTGGCCAGTAAATTAGAATATCATCAAAAGGTTGAAAATATTTCAGTAATTCCATTCAAAACGTGAAACTTGTACATTATATTCATGCAATGCACACAGACCAATGTATTTCCAATGTTCATTACATTTAAATTTGATATTCATAAGTGACAACTAATGAAAACTCCAAATTTGGTATCTCAAAAAATTAGAATATTCTGAAAAGGCTGAATATAGAAGACACCTGCTGCCACTCTAATCAGCTGATTTACTCAAAACACCTGCAAAGGCCTTTAAAAGGTCCCTCAGTCTTGTTTTGAAGGCACCACAATCATGGGGAAGACTTCTGACTTAACAGCTGTCCAAAAGACAATCATTGACACCTTGCACAAGGAGGGCAAGACACAAAAGGTGATTGCTAAAGAAGCTGGCAGTTCGCAGAGCTCTGTGTCCAAGCACATTAACAGACAGGCGAAGGGACGGAAAAAATGTGGTAGAAAAAAGTGTACAAGCTCTAGGGATAACTGCACCCTGCAGAGAATTGTGACGACAAACCCATTCAAAAATGTGGGGGAGATCCACAAAGAGTGGACTGCAGCTGGAGTCAGCGCTTCAAGAACCACCACGAGGAGACTCATGAAAGACATGGGATTCAGGTGTCGCATTCCGTGTGTCAAGCCACTCTTGAACAAGAAACAGCGCAAGAAGCGTCTCGCCTGGGCCAAGGACAAAAAGGACTGGACTGATGCTGAGTGGTCCAAAGTTATGTTTTCTGATGAAAGCAAGTTCTGCATTTCCTTTGGAAATCAAGGACCCAGAGTCTGGAGGAAGAGCGGAGAAGCACATAATCCACGTTGCATGAGGTCCAGTGTAAAGTTTCCACCGTCAGTGATGGTGTGGGGTGCCATGTCATCTGCCGGTGTTGGCCCACTCTGTTTCCTGAGGTCCAGGGTCAATGCAGCCGTCTACCAGGAAGTTTTAGAGCACTTCATGCTTCCTGCTGCTGACCAACTTTATGGGGATGCAGACTTCACCTTTCAACAGGACTTGGCACCTGCACACAGTGCCAAAACCACCAGCACCTGGTTCAAGGACCATGGTATCCCTGTCCTTGATTGGCCAGCAAACTCGCCTGACCTTAACCCCATAGAAAATCTATGGGGTATTGTGAAGCGGAGGATGCAATACGCTAGACCCAACAATGCAGAGGAGCTGAAGACGACTATCAGAGCAACCTGGGCTCTCATAACACCTGAGCAGTGCCACAGACTGATCGAGTCCATGCCACGCCGCATTACTGCAGTTATTGAGGCAAAAGGAGCCCCGACTAAGTATTGAGTGCTATACATGCACATTCTTTTCATGTTCATTCTTTTCAGTTGGCCAACATTAGAGAAACAAACATTTTTTCATTGGCCTTTAGAATATTCTAATTTTCTGAGATACCAGATTTGATGTTTTCATTGGTTGTCACCTATAAATATCAAAATTAAACGTAATAAACATCGGAAATACATTGGTCTGTGTGCATTGCATGAATATAATGTACAAGTTTCACGTTTTGAATGGAATTACTGAAATATTTTCAACCTTTTGATGATATTCTAATTTACTGGCCAGCACCTGTACTGTGAGGTTTCTATGGCAACTCCACACAGGAGCTTTTTTACTGTTTTCTTCTTCCTCCCTATTTCTGGGTCCCTTAACAATGCGGTGAATCTCACGTGACAAAATCCACTCAAAGTCCGAATGAAGGGTGGGAACAGTGACATCAGTGTGCAATCACATATCACAGACTTCAGCCGGGCGTACACTGTGCCACTTTTTCACTTTTTTGAGCCGATTTTCCAGTCGTGCGAGAATCCACGACATCGGGGCGAGTTTTGCGCCGAGCGTCGTGTAGTGTACAGGGGGTTACGAGAGGCGATTAACACCACGTGACCAGCTGCCGATCAGCAGTAGTGAGCTCGCACGGACTTCTGGCGTGTTTGATATTTTGCTCGTCCCTCGTGAGGGTATCGCACTGTTGAAGCGGCGCTGCGAGCAGCTGCGACCCAAAAAGTACCAGAACCGTTCACGGCGCATGCGCAATCCTGCATCAACGCCGCTCGCCCGCTATTTCCCTAATAACACACGCTGTTCGTTTTTGTTTCTACACGTTTTTTTACTCACAAAGATTGTCAAGAAAGCGTGTTTGTCGTGTTCATGTCAAATTAAACTGATCACAAAACACAGATTTACTTTCTTTATTTCCTTTTCCTCATCCAACCCCCATAAATCCCTGTGTGTCCTCCTGCAGCACTCCCGAAGGACAACAGGCAAAACAAGACAAAAAAGTCTGACGTGTTGTGTAAAAACGGCTATTTTTAGCACATTTTTAGGGCCGACGTGTTGCTACCAGACGTACAGTGTGAGCAGTCACGTCGCATCCGAGAACTGGGTCGTACAGTGTGAGCACCTGGCTCGTGAGATCTGCCCTGCGAGGAAGTCGTACAGTTTGAGCTGAAGCTGAACGCTGCGAGTGAAAAAGTCGCACAGTGTCTGCCCGGCTTTAGATAAGCTAACTGTTTCACTGTGGAATTTACTCTCAGCACCCCCCACACCCGACCCAGGAGGTCCTCACACCACACACCTCCACCACAACCCTGCAGACGCGAGGAAGCAATTCAAGACTCTAAATGCACGCAACCCCCCGGCTCTCCTGCCACTCTAAATCACTGAGCTGGCAACAGTGTTCACGGGCATCTTCAACTCTTCACTAGAGGCATCTCATGTGCCTGCCTGCTTCAACATCTCCACCGTAGTCCCTGTCCCTAAGAAGTTAAGGATCACTGGATTCAATGACTACAGACCTGTACCTCTGACATCTGTGGTCATGAAGTCATTTGAGCACCTGGTTCTCCCCTACCTTAAGACCCTCACAGCTCCCCTTCTGGACCCCCTGCAGTTTGCCTACAGAGCCAACAGGTCTGTAGATGATGGTACCAACATGGCTCTGCACTTCATCCTGTAGCATCTGGACTCCGCGGGTACCTACGCCAGAATCCTGCTCTGCCTTCAATACAATCCTGCCAGACCTCCTCCAAGACAAACTTTCCCAGATGAACTTGCCTGACCCAATCTGCAGGTAGATCACCGACTTTCTGATGGACAGGAAGCAACGAGTGAGGCTGGGGGAAAATGTCAAGGACCTATGGACCATCAGCACGGGTTCCCCTCAGGGTTGTTCTCTCCCCTCTTCTCCCTCTACACCTCCAGGACATTGAGGCGTGCAGGTCGGATAACAGATAACTGTCACCCTGGACACGGTCTCATTGACTTGCTCCAATCTGACAGGAGGTTCAGATTCATTCAGACCAGAACCTCTCACCACAAGAACAGTTTCTTCTCCTCTGCAGTTGGACTCATGAATAGGTCTGCCCACTCCAGTCGTTTGGTTTCAGTCACATGACCCCGTGTCGTGTTTGCACCTGAACTGTTCCGCTCTGATCAGTACCTAAACCTTCTTGTTTATAGTAGCCATTTCTCTAATTACTGCCACTAAACATTATTATATTTATCATGATTATATTCTTACTTCCTATATTTTGCTTATCTCTTATTTTTACCCTTTGTTTTGCACCAAGGACTGCAGCAATTTCCTAATGATATGATTTCTCACACATATGGCAATAAAGCCCTTCTGATTCCTTCATGTCAGTGTGCCAAGTATAAGATAACAGCCAGCTATATAAGCTCCTCATTAAGATAAACTGATGCAAGCTAATCCCGATAAAACCTGACAAACTGAGTTATCTTAAGATTTCAAACCTAAACAGCTAAAAATTAGAAAATTCTCAGATTTTCTTTTAATCCCTTGAGGTCCACGTGGCAGGGGTGAGGTGGTGCTCATTCCTCACCCCTGCCACGTGGACCTCAAGGGATAAACCATCAATCCTGCTCAATGGTCAACTCTCTTTGCGGGGTCACCCATGAAGACAGTGGGAGGGTTAAGAACCTTTTTCTGACACAATTTTTAATGATGCTCAACAAAACTACAATGGTAAGCCATTAACAAATGATTATGTGTCCAATTCAGCTCTAAACAGGTGCAGCTAGAAGAGAATTCAAATAGATAAACAAATGGTTTAGTGAGTAAATTATACACAACAGGCAAAAGCAACAATCAATTTCATAACAGCTGGTTTCTGTAGATCAACTGTTAATTTACGTCATTTTGGTCATTTTAAATGTGAACATAAGGCAAATGAAGGGCATGCAATCCTGGGTCAGTCCAAAACTGTAAGTAACATTAAAAAACAGATGCGAACAGCTTAGTACACTTTGGACCGCAATCAACAAAGTGTAAATTCCACGCCGTCATAATGTTGTGGGAACGTTTACTGGCTTGATTTATATTTTGTAAGTCGACAAAAAGACTATAAAACATTTGTGCTTGTCAGAGCTTTAATGTTTAACACTCACTGGGATTGTTTGTTTCCCTCCTTACACATACCAAATGAGGTCCCACACATTGGTCTACAGGCATGAAAACACTCCCAGCAGTCTGGATGCCAGATGGGAGCCTGAATCGCATGTGAGAAGGAACAGGAAGTTTTCAAAAGCCTTGGAAACTCCTCCTGTTCTTCTTCATGCTCTTCCATGTTGCTAGGTCAGCAGAGGTGCATGCCAGTTAGCCTTATACTAATTTACTGGAAGTAAAAATATCTAAATGCAAATCCCAGGAGGGACCAGTCCATGACCTCGACTGTTAGCTTCTGTTCCCCGAGGGCTCATGTTAATGTGGGTGCTAGACGACAATAGAAGTCTTCCTCTCTGAGGTTCAGACACAGGTCCCAGCCTCTACTTGCAAAACAGGGAACAACATCCGAATTCCTATTTTTATGTGCAAACGATGGTGGTTGGGGGGCTTAATGAAAACATTTAACATGTGAAAATACAATCAGGAGGTTTGTGTGTGCAGAGTAACCCGTAGGTTTCAGATTAGTCATCGGAGGGAAAGCGTTTTAACAGGAAAGAAGGAAGGATTTATGAGAGAGCATAATATGCACGCATTGTGGATGTGTCACGCATGTGGTGTTCGTGAAGCTCTTGTGTGTCTGGGTGTGAGTGTGAGTTCTACTGTGAAAATGCAATTAGACAAAACCACTTGCACATGAACTAGCACATTTTTGTCCAACCCTACACGTAGGAGCTGCCATCTGTACCTGGCTGGCCTCTGGTGAGGGGTAAACGCTGGTTCTGGGTGGCCTTGGGATCAGTCTGCTTGTAGGACTGAAATCCAAAAGAACAGAACCCTTTAACTCACTGCCAGTTCATATGCCGGGCTTAGCTGCTTCTCTCACAGGAACCAACTCAGATTTCAGAGCGGACACGGCATGTGAGGAGGCAAAATACAGAGAGCTAGTTAGACAAGGACAGAAAAACTGTATGAGATCAAAGAACCAAAAATAAAACACCAGGCATGGAGAGGAAGTACGGCTGGCCTTCCCGAACTTTCCAAACAGTACCATAGAGAAGAGACACACATTTGGTCGGCGGCCTTCACTAACATCCTAAAAACAAAAAGATTAGGACATTTAGATGAGAAAACACTGGGCTAAACGCTTGAATTATTAAATGCAAATATGGGAATTTGAATCACTATGATAAACATTTAAATACAGAGAACTAGTGTCCTGCAATTAGCTGAGACATCCCTTCCCTGGCTGAATTATTTAAATTAAAAAGTATGAATTTAATCAGCACTGACACTAAAAGGATGGTTAAATCTTGTTACATGTACAGGGCACTATTAACGAACTGGAATACCTCCGTTAAAGGTGTCACAAATAGAAAGTTCATGTGTTTCCAAGCTACAAAGGGATCAGCTCACAAATGTCACATTATGTGTGTATTGAGTGCTAGCCAATATGAGCTGAATACTAAGCATTTCCTCACATTAGTCTCCACTGTGCTTGTGAAAGCATGCAGTGTCTGTAGTCTTTTGTCCTTCTCAGTCATTCAGGGCGAGCCACCTGCACCGCCACGACTGACTTTCATTTACACAAGCTGCAAATGAAGGGATGGAGATGGACAACTAAGCACGTTAATGTTTGTTAAATCGCTGTTACATGTGATGGTATCATTTTAAATTGGGTCTGTTTGTCAGACTGTTGGACAAATGAAAAACATTTGGGTGGTATTTGGACGTCCCTGCAGTGGACAAACAAAAGCAGGAAGCTGACAGGATTTTGGCAAAGCCCCAGTGAGCAAACACTGCATCTTTTCTACGACTCAAGAGGCAACACTATTTTTCACTCTCTTAAGAAACTCTATTTGTCCAGTCAGCCCTCGACTCAGTCCAGATGTAACACCTAACTGCTAGCTTCCTCTAGTTCTCCTCCGAGTGTCCCAGAAAAATATGAAGAGACAACATCTACATTAGCTTAATTCCTCATTTCTTGTTGATGACTGAGGAAGCACATCTGTTAATGGGTTACAGTTTTAAATTAGATTGTTCAACATGTGATGATGTGTTAGCATGAATGTATGTTAAACAGAAACTGGCAGGGCTAGTCCCTAACCTGATGGTGCAATCCTGTTTAAGCAGTTTGACCACTCCACTAGTCAGCCATTAGACTTTGCACCCGCGCTGCTCAAACATACTTTAGTCTGCACATAAGGTGTGTAAAGGGTCAAAACAGGCCACACTGTGTTTTCAGCAGATTGACTATCAACAGTTGTTTAATTTGAAATCTTCACCTTCAAATGTGTGCTGGCATCAGCTGCATTATTCAATAGAAGCACAAGTTAGTGACCTAGCGCAACTGAGCATAGAAGCGGCCTGTTTTTGCCATCATCAACATCAACACTAAACAGAAATACAGTCTGAAGTCTAACTGACAACGTGTTGTCTGATTATGTTGCAACCACACACCAGCTGTGGGCGTGCACGGTGTAATGGGCTCTTGTGAAATAAAAGTCTCAGTTATTTTAAACAAATATTACCCTCCTTTAAAGAGGCCAAAGTCACGAAGGACAAGGTGTGTGTGTGTGTGTGTGTGTGTGTGTGTGTGTGTGTGTGTGTGTGTGTGTGTGTGTGTGCGCGTGTGTGTGTGTGTGTGTGCATGAAGAACATTGGCCTCCAATTAGAGCAACTAATAAGAGATACCAGTGTGAATGTAATCCTGCTGCTCGTAGCAGGATGTGAGTGCAGAAAGCATATTGTGGCTAAAAGCCAAACCATCCAGAGTTTTTGTCTGCTTTCTCCTTTTCAAGTTCCCTTCGATAATTAATCAGACCCTGTCAGCAGAAAAGACCCCACTCATGGGAAGTAACTGAGAACACAAGCTTCCAGAGGCCTAATCTTCAAGATTGTGTTGCACCACATTCCAAATAAAATACAGATTACAGACTCCCATTTGAACTGTCTGCTCAGGAAAACTGACAATTTGGCAGAAATAAAGTTTCTTGTTGATCAAAAGAAAATGAAACTATCAAGTTGTCCCCCTTTGACTTAATTAACAATGGCGACCGCGAACCAAGGAAGCACAATTTCACCAAAGCAGAAATTGAGGTACTTGTGGGTGAGGTGGAGAAATGAAAGGAAGTGCTTTCGCAAAACAAAGAGAAAATCCACGGAGTGGCACAGCGTTGCTGAAGCCGTCAATGCTGTGAATTCTTCGATCCCTAGACTCCAGAGTAAGAGTCACGTGCGCCAACCAGTCAGCCAAATGGACATCTCCGTTGGCCGAGTAGCCAGGGCGCATGATCAATCGGGTCACAGTGACAGGACGCTCACACTGTCACAGACGCATGACATTCTGTCTCATTCTGCATTCCGTATTCTGCGCTTCGGGCTGTGTGTGTGTGTGTGGGGGGGGGGGGGGGGGGGGGGTACTTGTTCTGTGTGCACATGAAGCGGTACAAGTGGTAATGCTACTGGAATCAGGGTGTCCTCAGCACCTTATAAGCCAGGCTTTGCTTGGCCAACCGCCAGGCTAAGCGTCATGCCCCACCCCCCTCCCCGACTCTACCGTGTCCGCTGACACCGAAACTAGAGCCCTCCATCAGCTGATACTGGTGAGAAACAGCAGCGGAACGTGTGCAACCCTCCAAGAGCGCTGCGGGACGGAGCGGGCAACCCCCTCCCCCCAAAGCCGCCAGGCTTAACTCATTTTCTGGGGGAAACCCTGAGGAATTTGTAATTGTACCTTCTCAGCAGCAGCACTGCAGGTGCAGCACTGCAGGTGCAGCACTGCAGGTGCTCTCCATGTCCAAAAGTTGCCTACGCAGTTTTCCGACCCCGTTTTGTGCGTAAGCGAGCTTTGTAAATGAGGCCCCTGGTCTGTGAGGCTACAAAGCAGGAATGTTTTAAATAAAGAAAAAAAATGTCAGTTTGGATGAAAATTTTAAGGCCATATTTTCTTGCTCTTGAATTTCATTATCCAGATGAATAACTAATTACAAAATATGTTAAAGGTTTTAGATTCAAGTTCATTTAAAATGTTTGTGATTTAGGAAACAGATGTCATGAAGTAGCCTGGCAAGACAGACTAAATAAATGTATTATTTAAGCCCTTTTCAGACAGACATTCTGGAACATTTGTGGACAATTCAATCCGGTTTTTAACCGGAACTGTGTTTTCAGACACACCACTTTTGTACCGGAACTTGTCCTTTCGGCTGCGTTCACACAGCAGGGAAAAGTTCCAGAAGTCTGACGGCGGCGGGGTGGTGGTGGGGGGTGGGGGAAGAGAGAATCGGACTCATGTTAAGAAGAAGAAGAAGAAGAAAACATCATTTCTATAGCGCCTCTCAAGATAAAAATCACGAGGCGGCGGCGCTTAAGCATAATTCTGCGCACACGAAGACGCATAAGAGACCTGGATGATGAAGCTCAATGTTTAAAGGAATCACTGAAGCGGTGTGAAGCGCTCCGTCGCGCATCTAGACGGTACCGTAGGAGGCGAGCTGCCGTGGTTCGCCGCATGCTACAGCAGCGAGCTATATAGGTGCGCACGGCATCCCCCGGTCCCCTCCTCCTCCCCCTCCCTCTTGTCCGGAACTTTACCTCACCAGTCTGAAGCAGCCACCTTGTCCGTAACAAGTCCAGACCTGTTACTAGGGGCTTCGTCCGGATAAATTCCGGAACACATTATCCGGATGTTTGTATTCAGACACAAAGGTCTTACGGACAGAGTCCGGAACATTTCCGTTTTTCATGGCCTGTCTGAAGGGGGCTCTAGTCTGGCCACGCTCCATCGACGGCTCTCAGTTGTGGGGCGGGTTCTACCGTTGTCTTTCAAATGATCTCTGCATTCCACTGGACAATGAATGTGACATCCTCTTGTTTCTCTCTGTTGCATCATCCCACCCACCAGGCATATAGAGTGCCCTGATTGGCCCACAAAGCGGATAAAGCTCTGTGATTTGTTCACTAAGCAGATAGAGCACTATGATTGGCCCACCATTATGGACCAATCACAGCTCTTTATGTGTTTGAAACCCCTCTAGAGAGCTGTGATTGGCCAGCCAGAGTCCTGGTAGGAGCTGCTGAGGTTCCAATGGAGCGTTGCTAGACCAAACTTTGCAAAGCAAGAACTTGGTCTAGTTCACTAGGCTAGTCATGAAGTACACTGAACAGCAATTTAATTTTACGAAGATCACTTTGACATCAACTGTCTAAGGGGGTCATTTCTATCTCAGTGATGTTATGCAACCCCACAGAGCATCTTCTGTAACCTCGGGTGTGTTTTGATTTGAATGGCTTATCTAAAAGGAGGCTAAAGCTAGCTCGATGGCTCCCTCTCCATTTGGTTTGTCATGCGGTTTATCACACAGACTGAAAGGAAAATTTCTTAAACTGTATCCACATATGAATAAATTCTATGGCATGACCATTCTTTAAGGAACAGGCTCTTTGGTCTGTTTAAACTGGTCCTCCAGTCTAGAGCTATCTGGTGTTATATCAAGATGTTTCCCCATTGAAAGCTGTTTCAGTTTGGTCTCATTTCCACACTCTTCCTGGTGTATTTACATTGAGCCATTGTCACTATCAACGTTGTCATGAACAACGTCTTTTATAATACAGATGTTTTAAGGTCTTTAGCCATATGCCAAATGAGTATTTTCCATTGTATTGTGCGACCCTCACATCCATTACAGAACTCAGTACAAATTCCTAATGTCTTAGAAGTTAAGGGCAGAGTCATTCACGGACACAAAGAATAACTTTAGGGGACAAATACAGAAAAACCTCTGATGAAATAAATGGTTTCACCTTGCCAGAAGGAACCAGAGGCAGGCACTGCTGCTGAAGATGCATCAAGAGGAAAGTAATAGTCTCAGGGTCAAAGGTCAAACTACAGAAAACAGAACTCACAGCAAAACACGATTATGCCTTAGGGACGAGGATTGGACACTTAAGATGCCAGCGGTCAAACGGTCCATGGATGGCCAATTCAGGCTAACCAATCACAACACAGGGTGAGAGGTCAAGCTCCTCACTAAAGTCCAGACTGGTATTAAAGCCAACCGCAGGAATCCTTGGTGGGTGGGGGACACACCATGTAACCACACATAAGGGAAAACCTGCTAATAACGCTTCAAAATGATAAATCCATTGAAACATTAAAAACACGGGCCAAGTTGGACTACATTAGTGATCTAACTTCACTTATTACAGACAACAAGCACAGAGTGGGCTGTGAAAACAAACAGTTGTTGGTCCAGAAAACATTCTCCAGAGGAGCCTTGTCCACTGGACCACACACACACACACACACACACACACACACACACACACACACAAAACAAGCTTAAACGAAAAAGCTTGTGTCCGCCCCCACAGGTGTGATAGGACTCTGGATAAGAAGGTCTTGGGTGCTTTCTTTACTAGATCATGCTGAGAGATGGGGCAGGAGATGTGACATGAATGGAGGAAACAAGGGGGTGGGGGGGTGGGGGGGCTGCTAGCAAATGTGGCACTTTGGTTTGTGGACCACCCAGCAAGCGGTGCTAAAATTACTTAAATAAAAACAAGAAAAACAACAACAAACATTAACACTTCTTTGCCCATAAAATGTATACAAAAAGGTTAAATATGATTAGAGGCTAATGGTGTAAAATGACTGCCAAGCGGTGAGCAAATGTATACAACAGGCAACAAGATAAAACTACTGCAGCAGTCTGCCTGGAGGCTCTCAGGTGCAGAGGAGGAACATCTCTGCTTAAATGTCTATTAGCACAAGTCTAGGCCTTCATTTAGATGACAGACCACAATACATTTGCTGTTTAAGGTTTAACAGCCAAGAGCTGAACATACAGCAGCAATACCTGCTGATACTTCATGAGGAAGGTGAACATGAGCTGGCAAGGGGAACGAGACTAGACAAGCCCACCGTTTGGAAAAGAAACAGTGACCTGCAACTGTTCATGGCATTCCTCAAAGAAACAAAACATCCCCCTCTGTCTGGGAAAAAGAGATGGAACAAGTCTTTCCTCTCTACGTCTGGCCTGGAAAATCTCGAGAGCCTGAAAAGACAAAGAAAGGCACACAGTTTTGTTCGAAGAGTGGTGCAACCCAACAATGAGGAGACAAGGACAGCTCATTAATCATGACTGGGTCTTTTGAACTCACTGGAGTAAACCTATACTGTACAGAAGTGTAACTAATCACATTATTATTCACCGTGTCCGTTCCAAAACATGCCACATGCATGATAGTGGATGTAGAAGGCACGAATCTTAAGGTAATATTATTTGTATGCATTACACCAGCAGACTGACAAACCGCCCATGTCCCCGCTCTTGTGTCCAGTAAAAGACAGGACACTTTAAAGGTGTAGTTCACTCGTTTAATCAATACATTTGCAGTAGTCTCTAGTAGGAATTAAAGTCTTGTAAGTTGTACTCTGGGTACAAAAATCCCTGGTCCACCAAGAAGATTACCAGATCAGAGAAGGGCTTCAGACGGCTAGATTTAAAGGTTTACTTCCTGATATTTGGACATCTCACCTCTGACTGGCTAACAGAAACACAACTCCACCACTGACTCCATTTACTTTGCAACGTTTATGTTTTATCTTCATAAATAACACAAGCCTGGAGGAGCTTCTGCCATATTGTGGAGTTGCTAATGCTAACAGTTAGCTTCGACTAGCCGAGACAATCTCTGATGTTTCCTGGATGTTGAACCATGACTCAAGATGGGTGAGTCCATGAATGTTACGTGACAGTGTGACATAGATCTGTCAGGCTTTTCTAATCTTAGAGTTACATCATCTATTTTCTATCAGAAGCTATTGCAGGAAATAGGTGTAGGAGACTATTTTTATGTTCAGCTTGCGTGAAAAACTCAGAGTGACTGATTATAATCAGGAACAATCATTAAACATAATTTTTCAGAGAACCACACATTTAATCTTATCCTGATAGTTATAAATCACATTAAGACTGAGGGGTAAAGGTTAACTAATGCTGAACTAGCTACCATCTGCACAAGAAAAGTGTGTGAAAATGCAAAAGCGTAAGCAGAGGTGCATGCACAAAGGTTGCTAGAAGTGTTCTGTTTCCTCAGAATGAAAGTCAGCAGTAAGAGGAGAATGGGGAGCAGCGTCGACTCGGTGTCTAATAAACTCTAATCTCATTAGACCTTTAACAGGCTCCAGCCTGGATTTAGATGGCGAGGAGGGAAAAGGAACACGGCAGAAAGACCAGGGAGAAAAAAAACGGAGCTTGTGTCAGTGGGTCATAAGAGAAAATTACAGGTGGCTTCAAAATCCCTGCATGCACGGTCCATAAGGCCGCAGCTCCTTAGTAAACCGCTGTGGGAAAGACAGAGAAGGCGAAGGCAAGTGAAAAGTGTGAGCGTGTTGAGTGGGAATGGAAAAGTCCCAGTGCAGAGCAGTACGTGCGTTTGCCAGTATGTGGCCAGTGAGAGGGTGTAATGACGGGGCTCTGTCATACAGGCGGAGGTCAGGACACGGCAAAAAAAATCAAGACTTCAACAACAATCTGATGTCATCAAAGACCGCCAGCATTACTCATCGACCTCAGACACAGGAGGTACACAGGAATTTTAACAATCACTCCACATGAGAATCTGAAAACAAGCACGGTTTTCTGTACAGGAGAACAAGTAGCAATGGAAAACAATGACCTCTGTAGCGACACGGAAAACTCGAGTTTCCGTTGTTGACTAGAAAGCAACGTCAAATTACCACGCTGTATTATTTGAACAAAGGATGTAAGAAAGAGAAGACTCTCAAATGGAAAGATGCTTACAAAAGATAAAATAAAGCCTCTGCTAGGAGACAATGGTCTAAAATATCCTCCAACAGTTAAAAAGAAGAGTGTGTTGTTACACATCAGCTAAGAACACAAAGGCAGACATGAGCCAACATCCGAGACTGGAACACCAGTTTTAACTAAAACTAAAGCAGGTTAACAACAACAAATAAAACTTAAAAGGGACGGTTTGGCACGTAAGAAGTGTGTTTCTGTAGAAGTAATAATTACAATCTCACCCTTGGATAGGCTGCTAAATAGCCTCAGCCTGGAGAAATAGAGTTTACGTCCTACAGGACTGATGAGCTAACAGCTAGTCTGAGTGGCCATGGCTAACGTGTTGTTGTTAGCACCTTAAGACATCAAGTCCTCTGAAATTTGCAGCTGCATGTTTTCCTAAACCTGTGCTGTTCCAGTAAAAACAGCCCCTCTGATGTTCTGCTTTTGTGATGGGCCTTCAGGGTCAACTCTCTAGAGACCTACAATAAAAACTAAGGACATCTACTCTACTCTCCAGCTCGCTGAACATTCCCCCAGCTGGCTGTGACCCCTGAACTGTGACCTCTGACTTCCTGACAGCTCCAACGGCCATCTCCCTCTCACGCAGAAATATCTCTGAGCAATCTGTTTTCAAGCTGTGTGTTTAATGAGTCAACAAGGGCCAGAGGAAGACAAAACATCCATGAAACAAAACACCGCTAGAGGCGAGTCACACACAACTGCAGTTCTACAGTAAAGACATGTCTCCTGATTCTCTTTCAAGACGAAACATGCCAGAGCGCTGCGTCAAACACACTCCGCGGTCCCGGAGATGATGGGGAGGAGGGACTGGGCAAAGTTACTCACTAAACATTTGTCCCTTTTGGTGCCTTCGTTTACCACCCATCTGTTACCGTTTCTGTTACTGGTGGTCATCCACATTCACAAGGTCCTTCTTGGCCCTTCTACACGTGTCGGCCGGTCTGTAGGATCAGAGGGAGCCCGAAACAAAACCCTGTTGAACTTCTGTCAGCCGGTCCCCACCATTCTGCCCTCCCAGCCATTATCTGGTCGTACAAGCGTTGGAGGTTGAGCTCCGCTTTAACGGTAGAATAGTACCAAAGGAGCAGCCTCAAGCTTTAAAAGATAACCCCCCTCACTTCCCCCCAAAAAGGGACAGACGGGGAACAAAAAAGAACTGGGTCTGAGGGTGTCACCCAGGAGCGGTGGAGCGTTCAGTCCCTAAAGAGCACTGACCAGAGATCAGGCTGGGCGATCTGTCAGAGCTTTGATCTCCGTCTTTTATGTTCTGGAGATTTTACACCTGCACGGCCGCGTCTTTTCTTGTTCTCCGTCATCAACAGAACGCCCAACACAGCAGAACAGACAAGAGGGCTAATCAGCAGCACAAAACTCCCAATATTTACTGGACATGAAAGAAAAATAACACTTTTCTTTTAACAATGTGTCCCCAGAAGAGTACACGCCCTCCATGTGTACGCTAACATGAAACGTGAAATAATGACAACCTCCATTTCCCACAAACATGAAGGGGGGGGTTCCTGAACGTTGCTTTGAAACGAACACGAATCCTTAGAAGTGATACTTTGGCAAATGAGGCAGGTCCCCCAGTAGTAATTTACAGGACGGTCTCTGATCCTCATACCTGCATGGCTAGGCAGACACATCATCAGCATTTTGAAATTCCAATGGTCTTCATGCACAAGACCCTGATATCTTTTCATCTACCCACTACCGCTCTGGTGGGGTCCAGAACAAGAAGGGCCCACAGGTCCATGGCCCTTTTTATTTCCCCGCCCCTCACATTAAGTGTGATTTGAGCATAATTGCAGCTCGTAATCTTAAGAAATGTGATATCTGAAGCATTAAGTCATTATGATTTACATACATTTTAAGAAGAAAAGCCTTTCATGTTACGCATGCTAGTTTTATACAAACAGTCTGGGCAAAGTTCTACAGACAGCCTACAAAAAGGTATTTGAGATGAACTTATGCAAGACATGGATAATAAGCTGGATTTAAACGTCCACACAACGAAACAAAAACAAACATCGTTGTGCCTTTTTGCTTCACGTCCGTTTTTATATTCCTGCAAAAGAAACAACTTCAAAAATTCAATCACTTCTCAAATCTACGACTCCTCCAAATATTCTTTAAAGACTTCTTAGTTCTGAAGATTAAACACACTGCAGTCCCACCCTGAACTACACAGGTTGTGAAGCAGAGATCTCTAGTGCAGAAGAGACTATCGCTTGGTCAGCAACTAGAAGGCAGCTAATGGTAACGAGGAAAATCCTGGCCGCCATCGGCAGGAAAAGGAATTCTTTGGTGGCTAAACTATTAAGGGCTCTAAATCTCAGGCCGTGGTGATGTCGGGCTGCTAGTCAACTGGCTGACACAAGGATCACAATGACAACCAATAATCTGCAGCAAAGATTAGAGACAACAAGTTGCTTTTAATCCACATAGATTTTCTCTGTTTTGTTTCAGCTTGACCCCAACAGCGTGAAAGGCATACTGGAGCTCTGTTATGCCTGTTAAGTTAGTCACAAATTACTAACCCGGACTGCTGTGCTCTTAGCCTGGGCACGCTGTGGCCCTGGAGTTCCCTGGTCCCTGGTTCCACCTCCATGTGCTCTGGCCACAGCTCCAGACATGCCGTTCGTACACACTCCAGCCCCCGAGCCGGCCCTTCGAGGTCTCTGCTTGATGCCATCCAACAAGCGCACCAGGAGGATGTTGCTTGGGAGTTCATCAACAGCACACTCCACCAAAGTCCGGCACTCGGGGCAGCGCAGCTCTCCACGAGAGCCTAAGATGCCCTGAAGACATCGACGGCAGAAGGTATGCTGACAGGGCAGAACCTTCGCAGAGGCATCCAAACGCTCCAGACACACGGGACACTCAAGCAGATCCAACAAAACTGACTCATCCATTCTCTTGTGCGTCCTCCTTCACAAAACCATGGTGGTGAAGTTTTATTGTTCAGAAGTGGATCAGAAGACTGTCACGTCACTCCCATTCCTCGCCTATTGCCATGGCATTTTCGTCAGCTATAAAAAAAAGAGCAAAGAATGAAAGTTTATCAGCTGTGCACAAAAAAATAGGTCATAGTATCCATACAGCAGCCATGACATATGGTGTGGTGTTTCCGGGTTAATCTCTGGTCACTGCTATCAGTGTTACAGATCATTACCACCCACAAAACAAAAACCCTGAAATGTTTCATTGTTTAAGACGTTTACTGGACTGGAGTTAATCTAATTGAGTTTACAGGATGATTGCACCTGATAATTGTGATCTAGTTCCCTTTAAACAGCCACGCTGCTGCTGCAGGACTCAAATACTCACATTTTTCTTTTAAACCGAAAAAGAACACATTCTAACCGGCGACCTAAAACTTAAACTGTTCCTAAGGTTATATGAATATATTTTAGGGGAAATAAACACAATCCATCATCGTTGCTCATGAATACTTAACGTTACACCGGGTAAACACAAAATAACGTAAAACAACGTTTTATTTCATTTGTTTATCGTGCGACTTAAAAGCGTAAAGTCTGCTCTGTTATACAACAAATGTTGACTAAAAATTAAAAGCCTGTAGTTAAATATTTCAAAATATCACATATTCACGTTAATGCTGTCTCTTTAACAAAAACTAGTACTTACACGAGTTTTTTTAAAACACGCACGTCAAAACAACCGCTTCAACCGGAGCCAACTAATTTAAAACACTTGTGGCGACTTTAAACATTAGCTTACCTCTTCCAGAAACACGACTCCTCCTCTTGTTTCTCCCAGTTTCTACCTACTTGCTAACGTTAACTTAGCAACCTACCCCAAAGATTTTAGCCAGTTATTTGAGTGTTTATGACCAGAAATCCCGCCCTTTTCCCGACATAAAATTTCCTCAAAGGCGTTCGACGAAAGGAATAAGCGGACCAGCTTCCGATAGAAAAGTTAAATCTAACATGGAAGAGGACAGAGGAGACAACGGAACTCCGAGCTCTCGGAGCAGAGCGCCATGCTCGGACTGCAGTTCCGCTGCTGGAACAAGCAGGGGGCGACGCCTTCACGGACGCATGGGAAATTAGGAAATTTCAAGAAAACACGTCAACAACGTCGACGTCAATGTACGACTCGTTTAACGGGTTAATCGTTAACAACTAACATCCAAAGTCATTTTTAATTTTTGTCTTTCAGTGAAGGACATTTAGTTCAGTGTAAAGTTCTGTGAAACATCCTTTCACGAAAATTACAAGATGTAAGAATGAATCATTGAACCATTTTAACAGTGGTATTTGTTTGTTTATGTGTTATTAATAACAAATAAACTGCCTATGAAAAAATCAGGTTGGTGATTTTTCATTAAGTGTTAGACATTGTATTGTTTTTGGTTATGGCAAATTCAACAAATCAAAGAAAGAAAAATATCCATTTTTGAACAACTGCTTTCTGACTGATTGTTGATTAAGCTAAGTTGGTTTTGGTGCATCTATTAAAATATTTAAAAAAAAAAACAATTTTCTGTTTTCTCCAATTTTGTAACAATGTTGGTAAGACCACAGGTGACAGATCATTTGCTGCTGTGGCCCCCAGACTCTGGAGCTCTCTCCCCCTGAGCCTGAGATCAGTGGACTCAGTGGCCTCCTTTAAAAAGCAGCTGAAGACTCACCTGATCAGGCCGGTTTTGGTGTGATCTTCGTTTCACTACCTTCTCCTCATTCGGCTCTTTCAACCAATTCCGCCTTTCCCAGGATCCATTGATACTACTTTCTTATTTATTTTGTTTTCTCCTTTCTTACATTTTTTAATCACAATTTATTACTTTTCTCATTTTTATGATATTTTAAGATTATAAAAAAATCTTTTTGTTCTCACTTTGTTTATTCATATAGTTTTACACAATTTGTTTGGTTTAAAATTGTACTTTTGAAAGGTAATAGGCCATTAAAGTTTTATGAAGCAAAATATGTTTGAGTTGCTCTCAAACAACTTAAATAACAAAAAACGAGCAAATATGGCAACAACACAATCAACACATAAAATAAACTTTTCTAATGATGGAAAACCATTTGATTCAGATGTTTCAATGGGACATTCAGAGCCCTAATTTCCGAGGCGCACCTGAACGCGACCCGTAGCGTTGTAAAAGGGCGTGAACTGAACCTTTAATAACATGTGATGAAGTGCCAGAAGCAGCATCCCTCACCAGACACAATGGAAAATTCCTTGTTTTTCTTTTCATCACTAAATCACCTGTTTTTACATTTTAACCTCTTATCTAAACATCACTGCACTTGTTTGTATAACTCACTCTCTCACCATCTCAAACTAATGTATTTTAATGACAAATGTCCCGCCTTGCATAAAGAGAATAAACAGTGTTCAGTCATATGAACATAACAGAAAACAATGACTAGAAGGCTTTCTGTTAAGAGCAGAGAAAAGGTGAATAGGGACATCTGGTGGTAACATTCTCAGTACTCTTTGAGTTTTTAATAATTTTACAAGCCCCCACAATGCGGCTCTAAAAATTGTCCCAACCCGGAAGTAAGAATAATTGCAGTTCCACCCTCATCCGCTGGGGGCTGGTGTCAGAAGCGAGCAAATCCTCATTGACTCCCATGTTAAAAATGCCAATTTCACAGCAGAAATAAACATGTTTACATCCTGGTACCAAAACACGTTTTTTGTCTAAACTATCTAGTTTATACTCATGACAACTCTGAGGAGGATTAATTTTTCTCTCACTCTTCTGTTTAAGTGTATTGAAAGCCTAAAATTCTGTATAATTAATGAGCATCAAACCCACGTGACCACAGAGCTAGCTCCGTGGAAAGGCCTCAGTACAGCCTCGGTCTCTCCTGGGAACTGTGTGGGGATTTTGAGTCTCTGTGCTTGTGAATTCTGTTTTGGATATTATTTGTGCAATTGTTGGACAAAATGACTTGCTGTGGTATTAATTGCACTAATAGAGCGTCCAAGGAGTCTCCACTTCATTTTTTTCGGTAAGTTAAAATCTATATTTGTATTTTATGTCACTGCCGCCTTTAAACTAGCTGAGTTTACCGAAGTAGCTAGCTAACTATCAGTTTAACATGTAGCATGTACTGTTTAACCATGAAATTTAAATGTAAAATACGGTAACATAATTAATAGGGCATATTTCGATGGGTAAAAGGGTAAAACCCAGTGCATTTAAGATAAAAATGGGTTGAAATATGACGGAGCGCTTGGAGGGACACTTCTGTGCTCCATTCTTTCATCCGGTACTCCCCAGCGGTCAGGCAGGGCAGCCTGACCGATGCGGCGCTTAGCTGCTGCAGGCTGACCGCTCGTGGAGCTCTCGGACTCGGAGACAGATCTGACCGGAGAAATACTGCAGCTCGGTGAGAAGTCTATAGGGCATACAGCGTTTCCCTTAAATCCCACCGCCACGCCGACAAGATCCCAAGTTTCTTTGTTTTTGTTGGCGCTGTTTCCCGAAGAAGCAGCGGGAACTATTATGTTGTCGCTTGTGATCACAGCCGGCGGGCAGCAAGGAGGAGCAGGCCGGGCAAGGTGAAGTTACAGCATAAGTTACTGAGTTTAAAATTAGAAAGGTAGCAGTGGATATAATGCCTTTTGGTTTACATGTTTCAATAGCATTAAGATAAACCAGTGTTGACGAGACAGGGTTTCCTCCAGTGCTTACTAGGCCAGGTTTCCCTCCCCCCACCAGGCTAATCATCACTTCTTCATGTAAAATTTAGTTTTTCATGTCTGACTTTAACCGCATCTAATACTGTATTACGGCGTGAGCGCAACAGCGACAACTTAAGATCGATGTGTGAGCAGCGTGAGAGGTCGGGTGTTTTCATCTGAACCCTTAAAACCTCCAGCAGGCTACGCGGCACTATTGACGTGTTAGCGCGCGGCGCTAACAACGACGTGACATGTCTCTGAGAAAGCGTAAAAACACGGACGCTTCTTCTGAAGCGGGAAAATAACGCTTCTTCTTAAGCGGAGCAGGATGTCACCTCGGCTCGTTCACGGCCGAGCCGGACTGAGGTCGATAACATTGACCAAGCACAGCCACTGGGTCGTTGTAGCTGCCACCAGGCCTGCTGAAGGAACACCAGCAAGTTTCATCAGACTCGTAAAGTTTGTTTTTGCTGGGGACCCCCTGTATTTTACCGCTCCCTCCTGCAGTCTTCCCCTATTAAAATTTAAAATGTGTAACTTTATGTATTGGGATGAATGACTAATATTCATGTTAAACTAAAACGTTAGGCATTTAGGGGGAAAAAACAAAATAATAAACATTATACAGATGTCAAATAAATCAAACTGTAATTAAACTATATATTTTCAAAGTCTCGATTCTGGATAAAATCCAACAACATATGCTTTATAAATAACAAACACTCCACATGCCTTTTACACACACACACACACACACACACACACACACACACACACAATGCGCAATGGCGGCGCTGTAGATGACAGCGGCGTCCTGACCATTCACAAGCTTGCGCTGTCCGTCTCGTTAAACGGATGTTTAAAAAAGTGGGCTCGACTCCGTGCGTACGTGCGTGCCTGCTAGGGCCCTACGCAAGGACGGATAATGGAGTTGCGTGTCTCCGCACTGACGCAGGAGAAGCATGAATCAGGCTTAAGATCAACCCTCCTATATTCATGAAACCAAAGAAGTCCAATTGCCTTCTTTAAAAATCCATTTGATGTCATACTGAACAACTGTTGTATTTGACTCTAATTTTAATGATTCTGTTTCAGGTGGAAATGCTGTGTGATTCCTGTGCCATGTGGCCCATGACCTGTGTCAGCCCGGTTCTGGACGTGGCCTTGCTGAGTTCTCTGTAGCAAGGTTTTCTGGTGCTTGGGGCCGTTCCAGAGTGCACCTGATCCAGTCTAACACTTCACATCCCAGCACACACACGAACACATGCTTGTTGATGTTTGTGGTTCATGGTTTACATGTTTATAGTTGTTCATCCCACATTTTCTTGATGACTCTTAGAAATGTTTCTTCACAGGTGCAGCTGCTGGTTGCTGTTTTTATGTTGGTTTCCTAGTTGTATTAATTTTTCCTCTTATTTACTTGTTTATCCTCTATCAGCAGTCTTTATTCCAGATTGGTTCAGCATTTACGTGCTGATGTGGCAATACATAACCCAAACCAATATTACTCAAGGGGAACCTCGTACACATTAAGGCTCCTCTTGACAGAGCAAATCTGTTCAGCACATTCTGACAGACAGACCACCATTCTTCTGTCAGGTTGCTGTACAGGACATTTTTAGTTTTTCTTTTCTTCATTTATAATGCAATACTTTCACATTATCATTTTCCCACACTTTCTGTATACCTGTATTTTATTGTTTTTCAATAAAGAATGACAAATTATTTAAGTTTGTTTTTTGTTGCACACAAATATTGTCAGAAAGGGTTATAGTTATGGCAGTTTTACAAGATCCATTTGTAAAGTTACCCCACTCTTATTTTGGTGGTCCAGTTTGTGGCATCACTTCCTCTAGATAGTCACTTCCTGTAAAGCCGTTTCTACCATTTTGTCCAAGCTGTTGGTGATGGCAGACAGCCTCATGTGCGTTCATGACTGATATACCACACGGAACCACAGAAATGTACAGATGTCCATACTTCAACTGTCATTAAATACGTAAAACTGTCTCTCCGTGCCCTGCTCTCTGACCGGAGCCCTTATCTTGAAGATACTGTCAGATCAGCAAATAACTTCCAGAGTTCCCACTCTATCACAAATATAGATCTGTAAAAAATATCTACAAAGCTAATATTTACATAACAAGTATGATTGGGTTTTGCAATACGGCACTCTGTTTATTTTAGTAAGATTTTTAAACCAAGTAAAGTTAGTAAAGAACACATTTCTATTGGCTGCTAAGAAACTGTTGGGATTTAAAATGGGCCTGTTGTACAAATAACTTGTAAATGATTATTCCTCACTTTGTAGTCTTAACCAAAAAAATTCCAGTAATTGAGCAAAAACATTTATTTTTAACACTACATTTTATAAAACAGGGCGCAAAGTGTCGGCACATGTATGTATGTCGATGGTCCGCCCCAACCGAACCAGGAGACACAGACGTCAGGGAGGCCAAGGTTGTGTCCGACGGTCTCTGCAGCTCTCTGGGCACCACGCCTCACGTAGCTGTCTCCAATGATCCAAATGGCTATGGAGGAAAAATAACAGGTTTGTCATAATTGTTTAAAGTACAAATCCATACATGAAGTGGTCAAGACAGGTACTTGGTACTTACACTTGCTGCGTTGTGTAGCTGATGTTGGAGACACAGGCTGCCATGGTGACCTTTAAACAGATCTAAGAAAAAAATGTAATAAAAGAATGAAACTTAAAAACTCCCAGACCTCATGTCATATTTACTAATCAGCTGTGGCTGATTTATTGTTTGGATCACAGTGAGTTACACTAATTCTAATATATTTTTATTTCTATTACACATACATACTTTTTAACTGTTATTTTCACATGACTGTTATCAGGCTCTCTTGTTCTGGTTCTCATGATAATTCCGTGTCTTCCAGTAAGTTATCTTGTGCTTACTTCATCTGTATAATGTCTCTTTACTTTTGGTAAATTGTACTGAGTCCAGAATAAAGGCTAGTTGGCTGTACAAGATACAAACAAGTAGTACGTTTTGGAAATGTATGAAATGTATTTAGGCTGCTAATTTAGCTCGAATACTAATAACTGCCGTATTTTCCAGACTATAACTCGCACTATATTACATAGTCTGGCCGGTCCTGCTACATATACTCTGGAGCGACTGAACAAAATATGTAGGCTACACCACGCTGCTGCCGGCCGACTCCGACCCGCCCAAGAATGAGTTCCCCTGTCCCGTTGGGAGTGTTTCAAACACCGCCAGCATCTGTTGGAGCCTGTGGCGGGGTGCTGAGGGCCGGCTCCAGCCCAGGAATGAGCTCTCCTCGCCGGCCGGGAGGGTTTGAAACACTGCCATCCTCTCCTCTGCTGGCTGTTCATTCTGTTATGGTTACCGGTGCTTGTGTTGCAATGTGAAACGCTTGGTCTCAGATTTTGTAAGAACAATAATAAAATGTCCCCAAAATACGACTTAAATATATTTTCACTTCTTCATTATACATTGAATGGCTGGTGCGACTCAGGAGCGATAGCCCGGAAAATACGGTACTGAAAACTTGCTCAAAGCAAAATGTTTTCATTATGGAAATAAATTATAAAATTACCGATTCAATCCTTTTTTAAAGGAGACATAACATGCTTTTAAGTTATTCCTTTTTACATCTAAATCCTTCAGTTGGGGGTCTAAAAACAGTGGAACTGCAGTTCTTTGGTCTGATTTCCTCATTATTGTTGCTCTACAGACCCTCATCTACCCCTGTTCTGAGGAGAGTCTTGAGAACGAGTCGTTTTTGGGTACTGTCTCTTTAAACTGGAGGAGGAGCTGTAAACTCCGCCCCCCCTCCATAGTGCAGTCCTGTACTCTCCTCCCCCAGTCGGACTTTGTAGTTCTATAGAGAAATCATTATTTAGCATAGCAGATTTAGCATAGCATATTAGCATTTTTAAAACACGTGGGGAGAGTAGTTCATCAAGCTGTTTCATGGCTGCTAACTCTCTCATGCATTTGTCTGTAGTCACTCACACACACCCGTCACTGCCGACGGAGGGACAAGCG
The DNA here is from genome assembly GCF_043380555.1 of Nothobranchius furzeri. Lineage (NCBI taxonomy): Eukaryota > Metazoa > Chordata > Actinopteri > Cyprinodontiformes > Nothobranchiidae > Nothobranchius > Nothobranchius furzeri. Next base: position 39,115,587 of record NC_091748.1, on the reverse strand, counting down.
AGCAGGCACACGCGCGCGCGCACACACACACAAGGAATGCTGCTTGCTTATTTCTGTAAAAAATGTTTAAAAAAATGATACAGCTCATTAAAACACCATTCAAAGAATATATTTTATTAAGATCTCTATCTATATATATACATATAATTATAAATAATTTTATAAGTAGTCTTATTTTATATTGGGTGTCTTAATGGCTGAAAATGGATAAAAAGCAGTTACATTTTAATTTAAAGAGTTGAGATTCTAGTCAAAAATAAAGAACATTCCTCCAAGTGTTCTTTAATGTCATTATTATAATTCTAATGCTTACAACTTTGTTTTTATTGTCTGCAATGCGTAGCCTATATCTTTATTAAATGTGTTTAGCTGTAAAGTGGTAATTCTCTCTAATGCGTATAGAGAGGTGGACATCAGTGCTGCAGTGAAATTCCCAAGATCAGTCTGCTTTGCTAACAAATATAGTTAAATCTTACCTGCATTCTAAATAAATACCGTTAGGTGAAAACATCAGTAGGCATTGAGTTATTGATACAATCCCTAACAGCCAGAATGGAAGAAGAGCATGCTGGGTCATCCTGGACCTGAGCCTGTTCTGTGTATTTACCTACAGGATGCAATAAATGTCTACAAGGCTGAGTTTGGACCATTACATCTAAAAGAAAGCATACAATCAGTGATTTTTTTTATTGTTTACATTAATATACAAATTTTCTAAGTATTAACCTCACAGCAAATAAGTAGAACAATATAATAAACAGGCTTTAGTAGTTAAAACAGGCGTTGTGCACACAGGTGCTTTGTGTCTCGGTGCTGGTGGTATCTAGGTCTCAGAGTTCCTGTCCTCCTGCCGTCTTCTGTTGTCCTCAGGATACGGATTGATGTTTCCTGATGATGAGGGAGGGGCAGTATGTGGGCTTCAAACTGGTCCTGGACAACAGTGGGAGACCTCCGTTGTCTGAATACTGAGACCAGAGAGTTGGTGAGATGCAGATCTTCTCTACCTCATCTAGAAACGGAGTTGGTTCAGGGAAAACTTTTCCAAAGACCAGTTCCATGATGTCATCGCCATATTCTGCAATGATAGACAATAACTTTAATGACATATTTTGTTTACAAGCAGCTTTAGGAAAGTTGTTTCTTTAGCTTTCATGTTTATAGTCACGTTTGTGTTTGTTCACAAGTTCACTTTGCTGCAGTGACTTCATATTTTCCTACAAATGTAATAAAATAGTGACACTAAAATTATACAAATGACTCCTTATGAAAGGAAGCTCATTAGAGAGCAGTGCAGACAGACTTACTACATGCTGCAGCTGTTTTTGTAGGCCAGCTGCTGCTGAATTTGGGGAAAGTTATTCTGCACACATCCAGATCAGATGGTCGATTACAGAAAATAATGTAATTCAATAATTTCTAAACAGACTAAACAAGTAAAACATCAAATAAATCACTCTGCTGTCATCAGACGGAGTGATTCAGGGGGTGAGGTGTTCTTAATGATGAGGGTGGCTGAGGTGTGTCATCACTCACTTTGGTCTGGTCCAGACCGTCTCTTTACTGGTGGGTCTCCTTCCTCAGTAGGTGACGTGAAACGCCAACATCTGAACGTTCTGTGTTCCTTAGAGGAGAAGAAAAGTAACATTAGCAAGCTGGCTAAATTATTTTTTACTAGCATCTCAAGGACTTGGAGAAGCAGATCTTCACTTACCTAAACATCAGACCAGTTTGTCCCAGCTGAGCTCATCAGGGCGTTAGTCTGACAGCCTGTCAGTGAAACACGGCTCCAGTCTTCTGGATGTGGACTCTAAAAAGCAAAGGAACATTTTTACTTTGTTTTAATTATTTTACAGCCAATTTTATCAGCTTTCCGACGCTCACGCTCATACAGACGGTGAGCTTTGCTGCGTCTGACTGATGCAGAGTTAGTTTTTATATCTGCAGTGAGACAAAAAACTAACCTCACTTCACTTAGAGATCGTTCTTTAAAACTATTAAATCCACTGTGTTGACGCACTTTAATGACTTTGTCACGCTGCATTTTAGCTGATATGGGACTTTATTTACTGGATGCTAAGATTACATCACACTCATGTAGAATAACACACAGGCTCTCTGCTGTTACAATCAGTGGGAGGTTATCATCTGGTGTAAAAGAAGGCGTTGATCAGAAATCACGTTTTATTCCACGAAAATCAGCCAAATCCACATTAATCTGGGTGCTAACTTTACTAGCATACTGTGCTAGCGATAGCAAGCCGGATGCTAACGCTTTAGTGCTGCTAATGCCCGTAAATCTAAAGTAAAGTTTGTCGACATTTTAGAGTGATATGAAGCTTACCGCTCTGCTGCTGTGTCCCGGTGCTGCCAAATTCAGATGGAAATTACTCCTTTTAGATAGATGAAGCCCTCAGTACTTAGCCACTAGCCTGGAGACAGAACGAACGAACCACGCACGCGCGCGCGCACGCACACACACACACACACACACAAACAAACAAACGCAAACACACTACTTTTTCTTCTGTGTTTTTTTTAGCAGTAGTGTCATCAGCTCCTGGGTTTAAATACTGCCACACCACCCTTCCTTAAAACGAGGAACAGTTTTGAGCTGTGTGTGGCTAAAATAACCAGACATTCTGCATTTTTCCAATAGGACTACAAAAAATCTTAGCGAGAAGAAAAAATGGCGGATTGGCTCTGTGTTTAGCCGAGGGCCATTACCATATTTGGTAGTTATCCTCACTAAATTAATTACTGATGTAATAGATAATGTAAAAACTGAACGGGTGGACAAATATGCCCAAAACTTAATTATTAAATATCTAAATAGCAACTCCAGTGAATAATATAAGCCTTTTTGCTCACTTAGACACTTAAAATGTGAAACACACCGTGTTAATGGATAAAAAAGTGGGTTTTTCATGTTATGTCTCCTTTAATACAGGTACTTCTCACGAACAGGCGCCGAAAACCTCCACCTAAACTTCGTGTGAGGTTCAGGTCCATGGGTGTTCCACAGTTAGCTCCGGTAGGGTTGAAGCTAGGTGGCTACATCCGTTAGCTCGGCTCCCACCTCCGCGTTAGCTTTGGGTTAGCCAGGGTTAGCTTCAGGTTAGCTCGTAGCTAGTTCGCCCGGGTGTCGTCAGTCGATCCCAGCCTTACAGCCCCACCCTCAGCTCCTCCTCTCTTCCCTTTTATGGAATTGTCTGGGCTGGACGGAACCTGTGACACGGTCAAAATGGCGGTGGTGGCCACCTCCCATTATAGACAAAAAACGTGTTATTGGAGCCTATGGAATCGACTTGTCCAGTATGTACAGCCTATGTAATTTTAACACCTCTAAGCATCAATTACTCTCCAGATGATTGATTTGGGGAGTTTTTCCTCAGTACTGGGATGAGACTATTCTGGATCATTTCTGTGGGCAAAAAGAAAATCACTGACCTACCTTTTGTTCACATAAAAAGGTAAAAGCCACACAAGCAAAATGGGCTGCTTTTATTACCAAATATAAATTTAGAGATTTACTCCCTAAACTTCGAAGCAGAGACACGAGCGTGTGACAGGAGCGCCAGAGAGAAGCAGCCAGATAATAAACGTGTGTTTTTTTATCCTTTGCCACATTCAGAGGATAGTGAGTATTGCGCAAGAGGGAGGGATGAAAGAGATGAGTGCAATAGCGAAGGAGATTTATTAGGAGGTGTCTCTCCTCTGCCACATGTGATCCCATGGGTGCTGACAGAAGCCCCTCAGGTCATATTTCCTCAGAAGAGCCAAGGCAGCGCTCTGCCTCCATTCTTCCATCTCCACCTCCACACAGAAGCTGACCATGAGGTCAGTTCAGCTGCATACGCTCAGTGCTGCTTCATGGAAAAGCCCTCACAGACAATATTTTTGATGTTATTTGGATGGGCAACAGGACTGATTTGTGCACTCTGTAAGGCAATAATCCTTCATAATGATTGCACCTGAGGGTGGAAAGGAACAGATCAGCATGCTCACATGCAGATGATGGAAGTGACAGCTGTGTTACTGCTCATGGAAGGAAATGAGAAAAGCAGGGGAGGATCTGACAAGACATATGCCCCCATTTCCTCGAAGAGATAAATCTTGGCCCAAAATAAATGTATACATGTCTTTCTCTTGTGCAGTTTATAAATATTCAAGGTAGAAGGTTGTGAACTGATTGAGGAAGAGGCCTTTTTAAAAGCAGTAAAACATAGATCACAGTGCTATGGTGAAATTACAAGTTGACATTTAGTTTTCGAGGACAACAATCTCTTAAGTTAAAGCAGCTCAAAACGTTTGGTTAATCAGTGTCTTCTCATGCAGTGATCCTCACTTTGATAAAGCTTTTAGTCTTACTCACTCAGCCCGAGGCTCCTTGCTTCCACAGATTAGGCATCAGAACTATCATGTGCCGGGGTGAGTACTCCTCTCATTTTCCCATCTTTGAGTTGTGTGTTTCAGGAGAGGGAGGCTCCAGCTGCAGCTGATTTGCAATCAGCGGGTCTGGCTACAAAAGGAGGATGGAGAACACTCCTCAATGCTGCATGATCACTACAGCTTGGTAGTTTCCTGCCCTCTTGCAACTCTTGGATTTTCTCTTGCAACTCTTGGATTTTGTGCTCTAGTGTTTCTGGGATTTTTTTTTTTGTGAACCTTTGGATCTTTTCCCTGTGCTTGCCTGTTACCAGGTTTTGGAATGTTTTTTTGAATGGTTTTCTGCGACTCCTCAGGATAACTCACCTGTGCCCCGTAGGATTTCCGGACGCAGCTCTCACTGTTCTCCATTCCTCCCGGTCGGCCTGCTCTCCTCACGCTCCCTCTCCTGGACACCCCACTTGAATTCACCCCAGAACCCAACCTATCCTCCCTCATTCCTACGCTCCCCTACACTCAGTAAGTCTATTCTCTGCACCCACAAGTTTAGACTTACCTTCCTGGACTCACCTGCATCTGCTCTCCCCTCAGACGCTGCGCTCCCCTTCTCGATCTCCAATGGCCTTTTCCAGTGCACCTTAAGTTCCCGTTTTAAAATAAAGATTCTTTTTTTTTTTACCATAACATCTGTGAGTGTTTGATTCGGCACGTCTTGGGTTAAACACATTCCCAAACCGTCAAGAACTGAATTAAAAATAACCCTGTCCGGTAATGGCAGAGTGCATACAGTGGTGTGAAAAACTATTATCCCCTTCCTGATGTCTTATTCTTTTGCATGTTTGTCACACAAAATGTTTCTGATCATCAAACACATTTACAAAATGCAGTTTTGAAATGATGGTTTTTATTATTTAGGGAGAGAACAAAATCCAAACCTACATTGCCCTGTGTGCAAAAGTAATTGCCCCCCTTGTTAAATAACCCAACTGTGGTGTTTCCCACTTGGGTTCAATTTCCTTAGCCAGCCCCAAGCCTGATTACTGCCACACCTGTTGCAGTCAAGAAATCACTTAAATATGAGCTGCCTGACACAGAGAAGTAGACCAAAAGCACCTCAAAAGCTAGACATCATGCCAAGATCCAAAGAAATTCAAGAACAAATGAGAACAAAAGTCATTGAGATCCATCAGTCTGGTAAAGGTTATAAAGGCATTTCTAAAGCTTTGGGACTCCAGCGAACCACAGTGAGAGCCATTATCCACCAATGGCAACAACATGGAACAGTGGTGAACCTTCCCAGGAGTGGGCGGCCGACCAAAACTACCCCAAGAGTGCAGAGTCAACTCATCCGAGAGGTCACAAAAGACCCCAGGACAACTTCTAAAGAGCTGCAGGTCTCACTTGCCTCAATTAAGGTCAGTGTTCACGACTCCACCATCAGAAAGAGTCTGGGCAAATATGGCCTGCATGGCAGATTTCCAGAACGTAAACCACTGTTAAGCAAAAAGAACATTAGGGCTCGTCTCAGTTTTGCTAAGAAACATCTCAATGATTGCCAAGAGTTTTGGGAAAATACCTCGTGGACTGATGAGACAAAAGTTGAACTTGTTGGAAGGCAAATGTCCCGTTACATCTGGCGTAGAACATCATACCAACAGTAAAACATGGTGGTGGTAGTGTGATGGTCTGGGGTTGTTTTGCTGCATCAGGAACTGGAAGGCTTGATGTGATAAATGGAACCATGAATTCTACCGTCTACCAAAACATCCTGAAGGAGAACGTCCGGCCATCTGTTCGTCAACCAAAGCTGAAGCCATCTTGGGTGCTGCTGCAGGACAATGACCCAAAACACACCAGCAAATCCACCTCTGAATGGCTGAAGAACAACAAAATGAAGACTTTGGAGTGGCCTAGTCAAAGTCCTGACCTGAATCCTGTTGAGATGCTGTGGCATGACCTTAAAAAGGCGGTTCATGCTAGAAAACCCTTAAATAAAGCTGAATTACAACAATTCTGCAAAGAGGAGTGGGAGCGCTGTAAAAGACTCGTAGCAAGTTATCGCAAACGCTTGATTGCAGTTATCGCTGCTAAGGGAGGCCCAACCAGTTATTAGGTTCAGGGGGCAATTACTTTTTCACACAGGGCAATGTAGGTTTGGATTTTGTTCTCTCCCTAAATAATAAAAACCATCATTTCAAAACTGCATTTTGTGTTTACTTGTGTTATCTTTGACTAACGGTTAAATGTGTTTGATGATCAGAAACATTTTGTGTGACAAACATGCAAAAGAATAAGAAATCAGGAAGGGGGCAGATAGTTTTTCACACCCCTGTATTTGTCTGTGTGGGATGATTTTCTTGCTTTGGTGATCGGAAACCAAACATGATTCACTTAGAAAATTCCACTGGGGTGGTGGGTTGCTGTGCTGAGCGTTGGGCGGGGGAGCCTGCTCATCAGCACCCCAGCAGAAAGGGTCAAACTCTGGTAAATGGTGATGGTTGTACCCCATGTGCAGCAGTACCGGGACCAGAGTGAATAGGGTGTATATGGGGAGCATGAGTGGGTGTCTGGTGTGCATTTTTGTAAGTCTTTGGTTGCATGTGCATGTGTGAGCATGAGGGAGGGAGTGTGTGACTGTGTTTGTGTATGACTATATATGTGTAAGGTTATGAAGTTCATTATTTTCAGCTCCACACAGCTGCCCCTGTACACAGTAACACCCGTGTACAAAACGCCAAGGTCGGGTGTTCCTCAGACTGTTTACATTCCAAGAGAAGAGCCAGAAGGAGAAGAAGAAGCTTTTCAATAATCAAAGTACTTAATTTGTGATTAAAGCTATTCGAAACAGATGTTGATCAATAATAATCAAGTGAATGATCTGTGGAATAAAGATGTCATGATTTATGTGTTTAATGAGAACAGGACTACTGCACAGACAGACTGACCCTCATCTCCATAGAAACGCATGACACATTGTTCCAACCAATCAGAGCTCTCGGCTGCCGCAGGAGAATCTGGCTTGTTGACTTAAAGTGTCCAATCCGCTTTACTAAAACTTATCAACAATTCAGAGATATAAAACAAGGCAACGCCATTTCAAGCTCAGTTCCATTTTGACTTCAATTCTATTCACCGTCATCCCAAAGAAAAGCACAGCCGGGCCAGATGTGTTTTCTTCTTTAAACTAAGAACTGTGAAGTTGGAGATTTTTGTCGTTTAACAACCAGATGACATCCTTTCAAAATAAGAGCACCTGCTGACGCTGCCGATTGGTACCGGGGTCGACCCTTCAGACGGGCTTTGACGTGCTGCGACCGCTGCTTCGACAGCTCCAGTACACATCCGAGGTCTCCAGACCTGGCATTTCCTGATCTACCTGGGAGGCCCCCTACTGGGTACGTACACGGCAAAATAGCAGCTCATGTCATCACTTTATATGCCTCGTGATATCTAGTCATAACAAAGACTACCAGATTCAATGACGTCAGCCTAAGGAGTCTGAACCAACCACACACACACACACGCACCAACACAACATCCAAATCCATTTTCATCCATCACAGAGTTAGTCCTGGTAGATTGTTAAGAATTTATAATTAAGAAATTAAAGATTCTCAAACGATCCCAACTCTCTCTCTTTTCTTGTCTCAAAGTCAATACAGAGTGTTTAAATGAACTCCCTGATGATAAAAACAACCTATTCTTCTGATTATAAAAAGTGATCTACTTACAGTGTATTAAAATACAACTCTAGATAGTTACATCACTCTATTTCGTTACATTTGGCTAGCCTAGCATGATATCTGCACAGTTTATTACACTTTGTGCCGATTTTGAGACGTATTTTGGGATTTTGTCCAGTGTGTGAGTTCAGAAAAAAAAGCAAGCATTTCCCTCATTCAGCTTCTCAGAAAGGGGGGTGCACATTCATCACCCTCTGACAGGAGGCGCTGTTTCATCAAAACACCTTAAGTGCTGACGTGTGCTGACGGCCATTTTGAGGCCTACATTTGAGGGTAAACATTTCTCCTGTTTTAATACGTTGGAACCGTCTGTTTATTGTTTGTCGCGGTGTTTGTGACACTGTGTGCATCCATTTGTGTAATCGGAGACAGAAGACTCGGTCGGAAATTTATTTCCGTTCAATAGGCGCCTGATCCACGCTGTTCCTTACCGGAATACTCGTTAGCACCTACCGTAGCTTAACTTGCTAGGTAAACGCTGTAAGTCGGGTTATTACCGTAGAGCGATACTGCATCCAGATTGCGTACGCTGTTGAAACCCTTTTAACCACGGAGCGAGATGCCCGTTGGTTGATTGGGCAATTTTAAGACCCTGGTCGCTCCACGGCGTTCGCTAGCATTAGCCGAAGAGCTAACTAGCCACTCTCGGTGAGAGGCTCGGGAACGCGTCCCGCAAAGCTTTCAAGCCGTTCCGACGCAGCGATTCTGCGTCCTTTAATCTGCTAAACCTTCCGGTACGGAGTACTTTTGGATAACGTTAGCGGCGGTTCTAATAAACGCTCCGGTGTTTAGAATCGTGACATTGCTACGGGGATCAAAGCCGGTTGTCGGACGACGCATGCGCGGCGGTCCACCATCTTAGGTAACCAGACACGTAGCTCGACCCGCCATCTTGGGTAGGTAAAAAGACAATGATATTTTTGGCATTATTGAACAATTTTGCCCAAAATATTCATTCAACAGCCAAGCTTCCCTGTAACTAATTCTTTAATAAGTCTACAGGTAAGGTTGTTTCTAAATAAACATCTAATTAGAAAACTAATCAATGAGAAAGTTAGTAAATTAAGAAAACTAATTACTATCTTGGAAAATGGACTCAGAGGTAACGATGCAATTAACATCCCAAATTCAGGCGGCGATGCAAAGCGCTCTCCTGCCAATGATGCAAAGCGCTTTCCTCCCAATGAAGACTGAGATGAAGAACATGATGAACATGATTTGCGCTCTTCAGAAAGACGGCGAGGACGTCAAACAATTCATGCGTGATTCTCAGGCGACCCGGGCAGCAGCTCCGTGTTTGCCTGAGAAGCCGCAAAATGAGACTGAAATGCTGCAGGCTGATGTTTTCACAGGTTCTGACTCACAGGAAAACAACAACACCTCAAAGGAAAGCGACAACACCTCACCGGTCGTTCCATCCGTGGCGATGTTAGGCGATGAACCCACAGATGACGACCCCAGTACCGCTACTGCTACCGCCGTAACTGAAAAAATTTTGCTTGCACCTCTGGTCGTGAGAAAGGGATCTAATAGGCCCGCAGTGGAGGTCACTGTAAATCAGAGACATCGCTGTGTCGCATTATTAGACACAGGAGCGGACATCTCGCTCATTAGCAGAGCTCTTTACAGCAGCATGTGCGAACAAAGGGGGGAGGACATCTCACCCCCCACACTAATTTCAGGCCCAAAGGATTTTGACGATTTCTATGGCGTACCTTCGTCCACGGCTGCGACGACTGAGGTCAACATCTCGATAGGAGGCATGTCCTTTAAACACCTCGTGTACATCAACGAGGAGATGAGGATGCCCATGCTCATAGGGTTGGACTGTCTCCAACGCCTTGACGCTAGAATCAGCTACGCGTCCGGACAACTGTTTGCACGTGTGAGGAAGCCAAGGCCGTACAAACCGTGGCCTGACACAGGTGGACGCCTTTCGGTGGCAAGTCTTTCGCGGGAGGACGCGATTTCGACCTCACCACCACTCTCGAAGCCACCGGGTAGACCCCCGGAACTTCTGTTACAGATTGAGAAGGTAATAGACCAAGCAGATGCTCTCACAAACGAGGTCGAGCGAGACAAGCTACGACAAATTTTGCTAAAGTACCAGGATTTTCTTTCACTTGACTCCTTGGATTGTGGTCTGACCACTATCCATGAAGTCCGGATTCCTACCAGGCCAGATGCACCGCCGTCCTTTGTGCGGCAATACAAGATTCCCCTGGCTTCCATAGAACCGGTCCAGGAAATCATTGACAGCCTCTTGGGTAACGGGGTCATTCGACCCTGCAACAGCACCTACTCGGCTCCGTTGTGGCCGGTACTGAAGCCTAATGGTAAGTGGCGACTTACCATTGACTACCGGCAACTCAACAAACAGGTCCCCTTGTCTAGGTGGCCTATGGCACGCCTGGAGCAGGAGCTTCCAAAAGTGAAAGATGCTAAGTACTTTTCCACACTTGACATTGCGTCCGGATTTTGGACGATTCCCGTCCACGAATCGGACCAACACAAACTTGCCTTCTCCTTTGCAAACCGGCAGTACACCTTCACCCGGTGTCCTTTTGGTTATTCCAACTCGCCAGCTGAGTTCAACATCTTCTTGAACATTATGACGGGCAGACAAATGACCCTACCGCTTCACCTGCTTTATCAACGACCGGTTCGGTCCGACACAGCCCCGGCTTGTACGAGCGGCCAATACTTGCAGGACCTGAGAACTCACCTGCTTGCAGCATTCTCGTTCGCACAGGCATCTCTGGAAAAGTCAGCTGAATGCAGAAAAACTTATTACGATAAGAAAGCCTCACATTCCGAACTCGATGTAGGTGATCAGGCCTGGTACTACATTTTCGCTCCCAAAACGGGTAACAAGAATGCGACCTCGGGGAAGCTGACTAAGAAACTTTTGCCCAAATGGTCGGGTCCATACCTGATTACAGATAAGATCTCTCCGGTCGTGTATCAGATCAAGATCGCCGACAAAAACAAGGCGCCCGTCTACAAATGGGTACACAGGGACCATATCAAACTGCACAAGGGTCCCACAGATTTGGCCGATACCAACAACAACAATCCACCGACTTCAAAAGGGGGGTGATAAATACGTCCCGTTGGTTCCACAGATTTCTGTCTCTGATTACACAAATTTGTTTGTTTGTGAGTGTACATGGTTGTCTTTCCTGTTATACGTCACGTGCAGACTTAAGGTGTGTTGAGACGGACGTGCTGTGGGCTCCTGGAGTCAGGTAAACGGCCAGGTAACAGTGAGTGGGTTAGGCCACATAGTACTGTTGTCCAAAAATTTTTTTTTTTAATCTTTACTAATCACAATTCCTTAGGGGTACATTAACATGAACATGATTACTAACCACTGATTTACATTTTAGTACTGATTTACATTTCTGTTTTTTATAGTACCTTTGACCAGTTGATTTTAACAGTGAATATTATATTTGTGATTATCAATTCTTTGATTTATCCCACGGGGCTATAACCAATTTTGCCCCTGTCCTGACAGCGTGTATTTACAGTGAGGATTCACTGATACCAGTTAGGGTTTCTTTCATTTTTCTGCTTCTCGCATCATCCCTTTTTGCATCTAACACAGACAGGGCTGCATCCATTTCTTCACTTCATGGGTAATTACACATAAAACTAACACATAGTACAAAAGGCACTCATAGAGTTAGGTTTTTATTATTTTTTATTTCTTTGATGACATGAAATGCACTTTTGTCGTGTCTACATTGAAGTGCCTACACTGTGCTCTCTCTCCTCTCCTGAGCTTGTGAGGATCCTGCTTCCTGGGGGTGGATCCGTGACTCGTCATCTGCATCGACTACTCCTGAGGGTGCTCCGGCTCGTTGGCCTTGGACGACTGTGGTTCCGGCATGGCTGCTGGGACACCTCAATCGTTGGGATTACTGTCAACTGCTCTTCCCTTTTTGTGGATTACGATAAGTACTCTATCAAAGTTCGATTTTTATTTGGAATATTACCCTACCTGCGGATACAACAATCGATTTTTAATTGTAATACTACCCTGTTCGTGGATACGTACAAGATTTGCTCCTGCTTTGCTTTGTTGCCCGTGAGGATATAAAGTTGCTGTTGCTTCGTTTGTGGCTTCCATGGGGAATAATTAATAACCTGCTGACTTGTGTTCTTCCTGAGGAGTATGCAAGACTGTTCTCCGGCGTGGGGTTCGTACCTCACCACAGATGGCTGTTCCCTTGGGATCGCATCATGTTCTGTTGTCAAGATTCTTCATAACTTGGGTTTGTTCAATGACCAAGTGGTCTCTTGAAGGATCACATTGACCTTGAAAAGGGGGGATATGTAAGGTTATGAAGTTAATCATTTTCAGCTCCACACAGCTGCCCCTGTACACAGTAACACCCGTGTACAAAACGCCAAGGTCGGGTGTTCCTCAGACTGTTTACATTCCAGGAGAAGAGCCAGAAGGAGAAGAAGAACGCTTTTCAATAATCAAAGTACTTAATTTGTGATTAAAGCTATTCGAAACAGATGTTGATCAATAATAATCAAGTGAATGATCTGTGGAATAAAGATGTCATGATTTATGTGTTTAATGAAAACAGGACTACTGCACAGACAGACTGACCCTCATCTCCATAGAAACACATGACACATTGTTCCAACCAATCAGAGCTTTCGGCTGCCGCAGGAGAATCTGGCTTGTTGACTTAAAGTGTCCAATCCGCTTTACTAAAACTTATCAACAATTCAGAGATATAAAACAAGGCAACGCCATTTCAAGCTCAGTTCCATTTTGACTTCAGTTCTATTCACCGTCATCCCAAAGAAAAGCACAGCCTGGCCAGATGTGTTTTCTTCTTTAAACTAAGAACTGTGAAGTTGGATATTTTCGTCGTTTAACAACCAGACGACATCCTTTCAAAATAAGAGCACCTGCTGACGCTGCCGATCGGTACCGAGGTCGACCCTTCAGACGGGCTTTGACGTGCTGCGACCGCTGCTCCGACAGCTCCAGTACACATCCGAGGTCTCCAGACCTGGCATTTCCTGATCTACCTGGGAGGCCCCCCACTGGGTACGTACACGGCAAAATAGCAGCTCATGTCATCACTTTATAAGCCTCGTGATATCTAGTCATAACAAAGACTACCAGATTCAATGACGTCAGCCTAAGGAGTCTGAACCAACCACACACACACACACGCACCAACACAACATCCAAATCCATTTTCATCCATCACAGAGTTAGTCCTGGTAGATTGTTAAGAATTTATAATTAAGAAATTAAAGATTCTCAAACAATCCCAACTCTCTCTCTTTTCTTGTCTCAAAGTCAATACAGAGTGTTTAATTAAACTCCCTGATGATAAAAACAGCCTATTCTTCTGATTATAACAAGTGATCTACTTACAGTGTATTAAAATACAACTCTAGATAGTTACATCACTCTATTTCGTTACATATGTCAGGTGGGGCCTTTAACTCATCCCCTCTCCTGGGACTTCTTTTGATGATATAGATCTTCGTCTCCCCTCCCCCTGCCACACCTGGTGTGGGGTGTGGTGCCTTGGTCTGCCTGAGTGTTCGTGGCTCCCGGGTCAGGGGATTTAAGATTCTTTGCGTCTGCCTGATCAAGCCTGGTGGGATCTGGGTCCCTGGGCACTGCTGGGTCCCCGGCGGGGGTGGTTGGTCCTGGGTCACTGGGTTCTGGGCTCGGCCGGCTAGGGGGTGGGAGGCTGCGGGTGGGCCTGTGGGCTTGCCGCTGATATCTCCCAGGACCCACCGGGGCAAACCTCTGCGCCTCTTGAAGGGGGCGGGGGCTTTTCTGGTCGCAGTCTCCCTGGGGTGCCTGTGCTCTGGGGCAGCTCCTGGATCTCTAGGACTTGGAGCTCCCTCCATCTCCTACACATCTTTGGGGGGCGGATCTGTGGCCCCTCACACTCTGTATTGGACGCTCCTATAGAGAAACCTTACACATATAAGCGTGTGTACACACACAGGTGCTCACATGGTGCTCTCATAAGTATGGACTTGGGCATGTTCAACACATGTCTTAAGGCTGTGGTTGGCACTTAATGCACTGTGATTTATTATCGTGATCGTTCAGTAAAACAATGTTGATTTTGTATTTCCTCATTAAGTTGACGCAATGATAGCTTGCTCCTGATGTACAATTGTGTGTCTCTTTTCTGCAGGTCTAGAAGCAGACCCCTGTTCATCATTGATTGTTTATTTTTGTGGAACCCCCCTCACCTTTGTCTCTTTCACCTCTGTCTCCGTGTCTGGTCGGAATTACAAAGCATTCAAAAACAATAACAGTAAAGTTTTAAGTATCAGGCGTGACATTAAAAGCAGACGCTTTGATGCTCCACCTGAGAGTAAATCTGTAAGGCTTGTCACCAGCATTCAGACATCAATTCTGCTTGCTTCACAGCCAGACAGGACAGGGGGAAAACAAAAAACAAAAAGAAGAAAAAAAAAAGATAATTCTACTGGACTTTAATTCAGAATAATTGTCACAATTGTAACATCAGAGAGGGAGAAGGCCACACTGAGCTCATTTGACATGTGTTTAAAATTTGGTGAAACACTAAATTAATTTTATTTTGAATGAATGAATGATCAAGAAAGACTTATAATATTGTGTCAACATTTAGTTTTAATTTTACCAAATACCTTCAGATTAAATCACTCATTTATACTTGTTGAAATATACTTTGCAAAAAAAATTAAAAAAAGAAGAGGAGAAAAGTTCTAATTTAAAAACCATGTTTACAGGGACTAACTTTCTACGTTTTGCTGATTTCCATCAGATCAACAGGTTTTACACCTGACAGTAAATTTGTGTGGCTGGAGGAGGTTGAGAAACATTTGTTGGTGCTTCTGATTCATTAGAATCTCTTACAGTTTCCTCAAGTCTCACTCAGTGTCCTTTTGAGTCTTTAAAAATGTGAGAATCCTTAAAAGGCAGGCCCTTACCTTTAATTCAAGCATGATGACAGTAAACAGAGGTTTCTGTTAGATCCCATGACCCATACGCCAAAGAGATGCAAAAGGTGCAAATAAAAGCTCCAAGCTGCAAATGTCTCATGATACTTCTGAGAGTACTTTCCTTTCTGTTCTTTGACAAACACAAACGGGTTTCACATATTTTTCTGTTTTCTAGAAAACTCAACGTCAGGACTGAGCAACAATAAAAACGTCCTTCATGCTGGATCTGCGTTCAGTAAAGACAAGTTTATTCATTAGAAGTAATGTAGAGATATGAGTGATGTCCCGGTTAAAACGATTCAGTGTGAGCAGCTCACACACTTTGCTCCATGGCTTCTAGCACTGAAGGTGATCCGTCCATCCATCCATCCATCCATCCATCCACCCACCCACTTATCCGGAGTGGGGTCATGGGGGCAGTAGCCTAAGGCGAGAGGCCCAGACTTCCCTCTCCCCAGCCACTTGGGCCAGCTCCTCCGGGGGAATCCCAAGGCGTTCCCTGGCCAGGTGAGAGACATAGTCCCTCCACCGTGTCCTGGGTCTACCTTTAGGTCTCCTCCCGGTTGGACGTGCCTGGAAAACCTCACCAGGGAGGCGTCCAGGAGGCATCCTAACCAGATGCCTGAGCCACCTCAACTGGCTCCTCTCGATGTGTAGGAGCAGCAGGACTACTCCAAGCCCCACCCGGATGGCCGAGCTTCTCACTCTATCTCTAAGGGAGAGCCCAGCCACTATTTGGAGAAAACTCATTTAGGCCGCTTGTATCCGCGATCTCGTCACTACCCAGAACTCATGACCATAGGTGAGGGTAGGAACGTAGATCAACTGGTAAATCGAGAGCGTCGCCTTCTGACTCAGCTCTCTCTTCACCATGACAGACCGGTACAACGCCCGCATCACTGCAGATGAAGCACCAATCCGCCTATCGATCTCACGCCCCAGTTTTCCCTCACTCGTGAACAAGACCCCGAGATACTTAAAACTCCTCCACTTGGGGCAGGACCTCATCCCTGACCCGGAGAAGGCGTTCTACCCTTTTCCGAATTAAGACCATGGTCTCAGATTTAGAGGAGCTGATTCTCATCCCAGCTGCTTCACACTCGGCTGCGAACCACTCCAGCGAGAGCTGAAGATCACGTTCTGATGAAGCCAACAGGACCACATCATCTGCAAAAAGCAGAGACCTGATCTTCAGGCCACCAAAACGGATGCCCTCCACACCTTGGCTGCGCCTAGAAGTCCTGTCCTTAAAGGTTATGAACAGAATCTGTGACAATGGGCAGCCTTGGTGGAGTCCAACTCTCACTGGGAACGAGCCTGACTTACTGCCGACAATGCGGACCAAGCTCTGACACCGGTCATTCAGGGACCTAACAGCCCGTATCAGAGGGCCTGGTACCACATACTCCTGGAATACCCCTGACAGGGCCCCCCGAAGGACACGGTCAAACGCCTTCTCCAAATCCACGAAACACGTGTGGACTGGTTGGGCAAATTCCCACGCACCCTCCAGGATCCCCCTAAGGGTATAGAGCTGGTCCAGTGTTCCACGGCCAGGACGAAAACCACATTGCTCCTCCTGAATCTGAGGTTCAACAATCTGACCCTCCTCTCCAGAACCCCTGAATAGACCTTACCAGGAAGGCTCAGGAGTGGGATCCCCCTGTAGTTGGAACACACCCTGTGGTCCCCTTTTTAAATAAGGGGACCACCACCCCGGTCTGCCAGTCCAATGGGACTGCCCCCGATGTCCACGCGATATTGCAGAGCCGCGTCAGCCAACACAGCCCCACAACATCCAGAGCCTTAAAGAACTCCCGGCGGATCTCATCCACCCCTGGAGCCTTGCCACAGAGGAGCTTTTTAACCACCTCAGTGACCTCAGCACCAGAGATTTGAGAGGGCAACCTAAAGTCCCCAGACTCTGCTTCCTCACTGGAAGACGTGTCAGTGGGATTGAGGAGGTCTTTGAAGTATTCTGCCCACTGATCCACAACGTCCTGAGTAGAGGTCAGCAGCACACCGTCCCCACTATAGATAGTGTTGGTAGCGCAATTCACTGGGGTAAACCCCAACGTACAGGCAACAAGATGGGGGGAAACTAGTATGCCTCTCAGTGGGAGCAACTCCAGAGTAGTAGAAAGTCCAACCTCTCTCAAGGAAACTGGTTCCAGAGCCAGAGCCATGTGTTGAGGTGAGTCCGACTACAGGGAGTGCAGAATTATTAGACAAATGAGTATTTTGTCCACAACATCCTCTTCATCCCCTGCCTGATCGGACCAGTGACAACATGTTTAGCCGCATGCTGTCCTTCAACCGCTGGCTGTCTAGGTGGTGTCCTGAAAACAACGTGGGCTACATTGATAATTGTAAAACTTTTGGGGAAAACCTGGTCTGATGCGGAGAGACGGCACCCATCCCTCTTTGGATGGAGCAGCTCTTCTTTCTAGGAACATGGCCAGTTTTATTAGTCCTCCATGACAACCCAGGGTCCAGACCAGGAAGCAGAGTCGTAGTTTAACCCACCCCTCTGCAGCTTCTGTACTGTTACCCACCCACTACCCCATAGAGACAGTGTCCTGCCCACGGCCAAAATCACACAGATAAAATATCAGGCTTAATAAAGCAAATCATGGAAATCTCATAAATATTAGAACAAACTCAACTGAGCAGAAAACTAGAAAAATTAAATGTGGGTTGTTGAACATTAGATCCATTTTTTCTAAGACTTTGTTAGTTAATGAGTTGATTTGTGATAATCAGATCTCTTTGCTCTCTCTCACAGAATCCTGGCTGCAGCAAGAGGACTATGTTAGCTTAAACGAGTCGACTCCTTCAAATTATTTAAATCATCATATTGCTCGAAGTACAGGGCGAGGAGGAGGAGTAGCAACCATTTTTCATTCGGACTTATTAATCAGTCCCTTACAGATTAATAGTTACAGTTCGTTCGAACATCTTATTCTTAGTTTTCCTAATCCAGATTGCAAAACTGTAAAACCACTCTTGTTTGTAGTTTTATATCGTCCACCAGGCCCTTACTCTGAGTTTTTAGATCAGATCTCTGATTTTTTATCTGATTTGGTGCTAAATACTGATAAGGTCATTGTAGTGGGGGATTTTAATATTCATGTGGACATTGAAAATGATTGCCTCAATGTAGCCTTTAGTAATATCTTAGACTCAATTGGTTTCACTCAAAGAATACATAGCTCCACCCACTCCTGCCATCATACATTGGACCTTGTGCTGACTTATGGCATTGAGTGTGAGGAAATAACGATCCTTCCACATAATCCAGTCCTCTCGGACCACTTTCTGATAACCTTTGAGTTTTTTATAACTGAGTTCTCGAGACATGAAAGTAAATTTCACTATAGTCGGTCTCTATCTGACAATGCTGTTGCATCTTTTAAATCAACTGTTCCATCTTTACTGTCCTCAGCATCTCAGAGGAACGTAACAGAGGGCAATATTCTCAGTTCTAACCCCTCACAAATTGATGCCTTAGTTCATCATGTTAATTCCTCTTTACGTGTGGCATTAGATGATGTTGCCCCTTTAAAAAAGAAGGTAATTAGGGACAGGAAGTTGGCTCCCTGGTTTAATTCTCATTTACGAGCCTTAAAACAAAACTCTAGGAAATTGGAGAGAACATGGTGCTCTACGCACCATGAGGAGGCCTGCCTATCCTGGAAAAATAGTCTTGTGCTTTATAAAAATAAGCTTCGACAAACTAGAACTGCTTATTTCTCAGCATTAATTGAGGAGAATAAGCATATTCCTAAATTTCTTTTCAGTACAGTTGCTAAACTTACACAGAATCATAGCTCTGAGCCATCTATTCCCTTAGCCCTCAGCAGCAATGACTTCATGGGATTTTTTACAAGTAAAATTAATTCTATTAGAAACAAAATCTTTAGCATCCTCCTTAATGCGATTTCTTCTTCCTCAGTAAGTGAGGCAGCATCAGAGGTGACTGTAGAACCTCATCTGTGCTTGACCCGTTTTGATCCAGTTGAGCTTTCAGAGTTATCAAAATTATTAGCTTCATCTAAACCTTCAACTTGCATTCTGGATCCAATCCCAACCAAATTATTTAAAGATGCATTTCCTTTGGTTACTGCCCCCATTCTAAATATAATCAATCTATCCTTAGTAAATGGATATGGACCACAAGATTTTAAGGTTGCTGTAATCAAACCTTCACTTAATAAGCCTTCTCTGGATCCAGATGACCAAATGAATTATAGACCAACATCTAACCTTCCATTTTTATCCAAAATCCTGGAGAAAATAGTGGCCATCCAAGTATGTGAGCATTTAAACACTAATGCTCTGTTTGAGGAATTTCAGTCTGGTTTTAGAGAGTATCACAGCACTGAAACTGCATTAGTGAGAGTTACAAATGATATTCTCATGGCCTCAGATAAGAATCTTGTGTCTGTTCTAGTCTTGTTAGATCTCAGTGCTGCCTTTGACACAGTTGATCACAATGTTCTTTTAGAAAGACTTGAACATGTTGTAGGGATCAAAGGAGCAGCGCTAGGCTGGTTTAAATCCTACCTGTCTGACAGATTTCATTTTGTAAATGTACATGACAAATCGTCTTCATACTCCAGAGTTACTTGTGGAGTACCACAGGGTTCAGTGCTTGGACCAATTGGTAAAATCATTAGACAGCATGGGACAAACTTCCACTGTTATGCTGACGATACTCAGCTATATTTATCCATTAACCCTGATGAACCTAATCGGTTGGGTAGATTACAGGCTTGTCTTGAGGACATAAAAAATTGGATGACTCTAAACTTTTTGCTTTTAAATCAAGACAAGACTGAAGTTCTCATCTTTGGACCAGAAATCCAGAAAAGGAAATTGCTTAGCCAATCGCCTGACCTGAATGGCATTACATTATTCTCCGAGAGCAAAGTAAGGAACCTTGGTGTTATCTTTGACCAGGACATGTCATTCAAATCCCAGGTTTCACAAGTTTGTAGGATTTCCTTTTTCCACCTTCGGAATATTGCTAAGATTAGAAGCATACTTTCCAGGAGTGATGCTGAAAAACTAGTTCATGCATTTATTACATCAAGACTGGATTACTGTAATTCATTACTCTCAGGAAGTCCACAGAATGTAGTTAAAAGTTTTCAGCTTGTCCAAAATGCTGCAGCTAGAGTTCTGATGAGAATTAAAAAGAGAGATCATATCTCTCCTGTCTTAGCTTCCCTACATTGGCTACCTGTTAAATTCAGAATAGATTTTAAGATCCTTCTTCTCACATATAAAGCTCTTAATAATCAAGCTCCATCATACATCAGTGATCTGATTGTTCCATACGTTCCTAACCGAGCACTTCGCTCTCAGACTGCAGGTCTACTGGTGGTTCCCAGAATATCTAAACTTAGGATGGGAGGCAGATCTTTTAGTTATCAGGCTCCTCTCCTGTGGAACCAGCTCCCAGCTTTAGTCCGTGAGGCAGACACTTTGTCTACTTTTAAGACTAGGCTTAAAACATTTTTATTTGATAGGGCCTATGGTTAAAATCTGATTTTAGCCTAAATCTGGACAAGTGGGGGAGTACAGGGAGGTGGAGTGTACAGTCGGTAAAGACGGCTCTCCCTTGCCCTGCCTCCAACATGCCTCCATCTAAATAGGATAGATTATCCAGAGTTATCTCTGTAGTTATGCTGCTATAGGCTTAGACTGCTGGAGGATACACTGACCACTTTTCACACTCTACTACTTTCTTCTACAGTCTGCTCTTTAACTGTATTATTTCCTGCTATTTCAGCTGTTAACTTTATTTTCTCTGCAAGTGTTTTTCTCCCCAGAAGAAGCTACAATGATGTTCTGCTGAGCTGTGGTGGTCTCATGGAGGGGGCCATCATCTAGCACACTGCTGCTAACCACTTAAACATTCTCTCCCTCCTGATAATAACTTTTTGCTTTCCTTGACGTTGGACGTGCTACTACTAGTTTATCCGGTTAATTATAGATTCACTAGGATAAATACAATAAAGTTTATGTCTCACCAAATAGAATATTTACTAAGACATCACAATATAACTATAGACACATTACACGCGCGCGCGTGCGTGCGTGCGTGCGTGTGTGTGTGTGTGTGTGTGTGTGTGTGTGTGTGTGTGTGTGTGTGTGTGTGTGTGTCTGTCTGTCTGTCTGTCTGTCTGTCTTCTCGATCCCCAGTGAGTCGTGGAGGATGGCTGCTTATACTGAGCCGGGATCCCCTGGAGGTTTCTTCCTGTTAAAAGGGAGTTTTCCTCTCTACTGTCGCTTTATGCCTGCTTATTATGAGGATTGCTGTATAGTCACTGACACTAGTCAGTGACTTGATGCAATTTGCTGGGTTCCTTATATAGGAAACATTATTTCTGATTGGCTTAATGAACTGGCCTGAATTGGAATTTTTATTATGTGAAGTGCCTTGAGACGACTCTTGTCGTGATTTGGCGCTATATAAATAAACTTGAATTGAATTGAATTGAATTCATGCATGTTTTCTTACTCCAAGCTGTATAGGCTCGAAAGCCTACTACCAATTAAGCATATTTGGTGATGTGCATCTCTGTAATGAGAAGGGGTGTGGTCTAATGACATCAACACCCTATATCAGGTGTGCATAATTATTAGGCAACTTCCTTTCCTTTGGCAAAATGGGTCAAAAGAAGGACTTGACAGGCTCAGAAAAGTCAAAAATAGTGAGATATGTTGCAGAGGGATGCACAGTGTTGGGAACGTTACTTTAAAAAAGTAATTAGTTATAGTTACTGATTACTTTGTCAAAAAAGTAACTCAGTTACTAACTGAGTTACAAGATCATAAAAGTAACTAATTACCAACAAAAGTAACTACTTAGTTACTTTTTTCATTAAAGAATGCAAGAATTACTACAATAGTAAAATATAAATGACTAATGACTGAAGATAATAAAATGTATGTCCAACTGTTTTATATAAACCTGAATAATTTAAACAAATACGCACTTAACAGGAGGAACTACTAATAGGAACATTACACTAATCTAGACTATTAAAAGGTCACTGTGTGATATTTAACAAAAACCCAATCAGCTAAAATTTAAAATTGCAAATAGAAACACCTGTAACGGTTCCCGAGCCTTTAAATGGTCTCTCAGTCTAGTTAAATTACATAAATGAATGTAATTTTGCTCAGTATTCTAATTTTTCCAGCTTCACATAATTGTGTGTTTTTACTAGCATTTCTGTTGCTGCTAATCTAGTAACGGTTAAATAAATAAATAAATAAATAAATAAATATCCTTTAAAATGACACTAGAAGAGGCACAGATCTGATGGAGGACTTACATTTACTAACTTGGGTCAGACCCAACCACAGAAGAGCTGAAGCTGGGTGGTGAACACACACAGGTAGTTCTAATAACACCTGAGCTCCATGATGTCTGAGACTGATGCATCAGCGTTACAGCGGGGCAAAAGACATGATCAGAAACAGGTTACAGCTGGATGATCTAGGAAGGCAGCAGCTCAGGACGTCTGATCGGTGAACAGGTGAGCGGACCTTCGGGACGTCCCGCTGTCACGCTAAGGGCACGGCTGCAGATCCCCCGCAGATTCGCTGCTGCAGCAACAAGTCTGCGGGGGGTCTGCAGCCGTAGATATTCATCACGTCTTCCTCGTTCTTCACGGGCCGTGACGCACTTGGATGAAAACATCTACCTCTTTAGCTCCTTCCTGATCAGCTGATGATGACAGCTTCAACACACCGCGCTGCTTCACGCACGCATTTTCTTATCAGTAACAGAAACGACGTTTTGATAAAAGAAGACGTAATTAATTAGTTTGCAGAAAGAAATATTTTTATTAACGCGGTTATTTTAAACGGAGTTATTCCCGTTGTGTCTACAGAATGCAGTGACTGAGACAGTGAGGGTCTCCGCCCACCCGGCCAATCATCATGGTGTTTGTAAGCGCGTTACCGACACCTCTCTCTCCCTGGCTGCAGCTGAAGTGTGGCGGTCAGAAAGCCTCACACTGCTGCTCAACGTTCGACAAGCACATAGTAACGCACAACCTTCCGTCCCCAGTAACGGTAACGGCGTTGCAACGGCGGGAAAAGTAATTAATTAGATTATTCCGTTACCTATAAAAGAAAGCCGTTAGAAACGCCGTTATACTTAAACGGCGTTACTCCCAACACTGGGGATGCAGCAGTCTTAAAATGGCAAAGCTTCTGAAGCGTGATCATCGAACAATCAAGCGTTTCATTCAAAATAGTCAACAGGGTCGCAAGAAGCGTGTGGACAAACCAAGGCGCAAAATAACTGCCCATGAACTGAGAAAAGTCAAGCGTGCAGCTGCCAAGATGCCACTTGCCACCAGTTAGGCCATATTTCAGAGCTGCAACATCACTGGAGTGCCCAAAAGCACAAGGTTTGCAATACTCAGAGACATGGCCAAGGTAAGTCAGTGCGCCCCAGGGCAGCTGTGGCTACATCGTAGCTCATCCCCACCAGTGTATGAATGTGTGTGTGAATGGATGAATGATATACTGTACTGTAAAGCGCTTTGGAGTCCTTACTCTGAGAGGCGCTATACAAGTGCGGGTCATTTATCATAAGAAAGGCTGAAAGACGACCACCACTGAACAAGACACACGAGCTGAAACGTCAAGACTGGGCCAAGAAATATCTCCAGACTGATGTTTCTAAGGTTTTATGGACTGATGAAATGAGAGTGAGTCTTGATGGGCCAGATGGATGGGCCCGTGGCTGGACTGGTAAAGGGCAGAGAGCTCCAGTCCAACTCAGACGCCAGCAAGGTGGAGGTGGAGTACTGGTTTGGGCTGGTACCATCAAAGATGAGCTTGTGGGGCCTTTTCGGGTTGAGGATGGAGTCGAGCTCAACTCCCAGTCCTACTGCCAGTTTCTGGAAGACACCTTCTTCAAGCAGTGGTACAGGAAGAAGTCTGCATCCTTCAAGAAAAACATGATGTTCATGCAGGACAATGCTCCATCACACGCGTCCAAGTACTCCACAGCGTGGCTGGCAAGAAAGGGTATAAAAGAAGAAAAACTAATGACATGGCCTCCTTGTTCACCTGATCTGAACCCCATTGAGAACCTGTGGTTCATCATCAAATGTGAGATTTACAAGGAGGGAAAACGGTACACCTCTCTGAACCGTGTCTGGGAGGCTGTGGTTGCTGCTGCACGCAATGTTGATGGTGAACAGATCAAAACACTGACAGAGTCCATGGATGGCAGGCTTTTGAGTGTCCTTGCAAAGAAAGGTGGCTATATTGGTCGCTGATTTGTTTTGTATTGTTTTTGAATGTCAGAAATGTATATTTGGGAATGTGGAGATGTTATATTGGTTTCACTGGTAAAAATAAATAATTGAAATGGGTATATATTTGTTTTTTGTTAAGTTGCCAAATAATTATGCACAGTAATGATCACCTGCACACACAGATATCCCCCTAAAAT
This sequence comes from Nothobranchius furzeri, assembly GCF_043380555.1. Classification (NCBI taxonomy): domain Eukaryota; kingdom Metazoa; phylum Chordata; class Actinopteri; order Cyprinodontiformes; family Nothobranchiidae; genus Nothobranchius; species Nothobranchius furzeri. The sequence continues at coordinate 39,090,975 of NC_091748.1, read as the reverse complement.
AGCCAAAACTACAAACTAAAAACTACTTCCAAAAACATTCAGCTTTGATATTAATGAGTTGTTTGGGTTCATTGAGAACATGGTTGTTGTTCAATAATAAAATTATTCCTCAAAAATACAACTTGCCTAATAATTCTGCACTCCCTGTATATCCAGTCAGAACCTCTCAACCTCACACACCAACTCAGGCTCCTTCCCCACCAGAGAGGTGACATTCCATGTGCCAAGAGCCAGCTTCTGTAGCCGAGAATCAGACCGCCAAGGTCCCCGCCCTCGACTACCACCCGTCACACACTGCACCCGACCCCTTTGGCCCCTCCCACGAGTGGTGAGCCCATGGGAAGGGGGACCCAAGTTTCCTCTTCGGACTGTGCCCGGCCGAGCTCCATGGATGAAAGCCCGGCCACCAGGCGCTCGCCAACGTGCCCCACCTCCAGGCCTGGCTCCAGAGGGGGGCCCTGGTGACCCACATCCGGGCAAGGGAACACAGTTTATATTTATATAATTCATCATAAGAGGTCTTCACGCTGCTCTTTGTCTGATCCCTCACGTAGGACCTGTTTGCCATGGGTGACCCTACCAGAGGCAGAAAGCCTCAGACAACTTAGCTCCTAGGATCATAGAGACACTCAAACCCCTCCACCACGGTAAGGTGGCAGCCCAGGGAGAGGTGAACCAGTAAATCCTGATCATTCATTCCCAGTGAAACCGTCTCATTATCACTAGATCTGACTTTTGCTGATAAAGGATGCTGTTACTGCTGTCCAAGTCCCTTGTCCAAACCAGAGGCAACACACACCTTTAGTGTTACTAAATCAGACCTCAATCCAGAATAAACAACCACAACTAAAGCCTGCTAGCTGATTAAAAGGTTTAGTGTTTAGCAAAAGTGATAAATATAAAGTGTCCATCCAATTTGTCAGCCCGCAAAATAATAATAATAATAATAATGCATTGAACTTATATAGCGCTTTTCTAGACACCCAAAGACGCTTTCACACACTCTCACATTCACACACTGCCAGTGATGGTAAGCTACTTGTAGCCACAGCCGCCCTGGGGAGGTCTGACAGAGGCGAGGCTGCCATTTGGCGCCGTCGGCCCCTCTGACCACCACTAACACAGGCAAGTTGGCTGAAGTGTCTTGCCCAAAGACACAACAGCAGGATACCCCTGGCGGGAGCTGGAATCGAACCCACGACCCTCCGATCATGAGGCAACCCGCTCTACCACCTGAGCTACTGCTGCCCCATGATCTTTTTAACCCAAACATGACCAGACTACATAAGATCAACAACATTATCTATGAGTTTATGCCAAATAAATAAAAACAAGTCTTCAAAGTTTGTAAAAAAGTGTTTATTAAATGAAAGAATTTAGAATATTTATTGTAAAACCAAAACATAAATTATTAGTATCTAAACCACAATTTTTTCAAATAAAACCTTCAATCTGACCTGGCTGACACACAGTAGCCAGTCCTGCTACAGTACCTTGGTGACAAACAACACGCTCACTCAAACATTCACCTCCAACTGTAAGAAACGTGTAAAATTAAACTGACAGTTCATCTTTTGGTTTGGTGGAATTTCTTGTAAGAAAAGAGGTTCTGCTGGTTTTTGAGTATATTATGGTACATTTGTGACTGAGGGTGACCTGGTTTGAGTTCTGAAGCCGAGCGTGGTCCAAGTGGAGAGCACCTGAGAGGACCAGATCTTAACACCTTCAAATGAAATGCCACTAGCGTTTAACCAAAACCAACAACAAATACAGCTCCTTCAGTGCCATTACATGCTTGTGTTTCATTTACTTACTAATAAACATTTATAGAAGCTTGAAACGAAGTTTGGCTGACAAAACCACAGATCTGATAAAGCACTTCAGAGTAAACACTGGTTAGGGGAGTGGCGAGTGGGAGTGTTCACATCATGCAAGCTTGCCGACACGGTGAAATGTGAGGCTTTAATGCTTCATGCATAGATCCTTCTGCCAACGCTGCGTTGGGGGAAGACATCAGATGGCTGCCAGCGACTCCATCGCAGAAACATCACTCGTTATTGTCTAAAAGAGACGGAACATAAGGAAGATCATTTATTCATGACTGAAATGACTCCAGAACGTTAGAAAGGGAAAAATACAAAAAACAACCATTTAGTGGCATTAGCATAATGGCTAATAGGATGATATTTGGGAGTTTATCTAATGATACGTCTTTGGTCCAGATTGAAAAAAATTCTACCCAAATTTACGTTCCCCAAAACAGAAGCTACAGAGATGTTCCACCAGCAAATCAACGCTTTTATTTGTATTTTTAAATACCCGAGACTATACTTTTTGTTTTGTTAACACTAAAATGGAACAATGATACAGGGCTTAAAAACAGAACCATAATCATAGGTGCTAAAATGCTTGAGTTTCAGGAAACACAGAAGTGCAAACTGGATCTCTTCCTCAGTTTAACTGTATGCATCCAACGCGTCCTCAAGCGGGCTGAGTCACTATGGATTACATGAAAAAAGGTGAAAAGAACTTCTCGTAATTACAAGCTTCAATGACTCCGAAATAATCTCCTCAGAAAAACATGAAGCTCAGAGATATTTTCAATAAGCTACACAGCAGTTCCTTCTGAGCAACTATGAGCATCAACTACATCCAGAGAGAAAATGAACGGACACGAATACGTACAAACTTAGAACATGTGACTGTGGCCGTGTGCAGAACGCAGCTGGAGTTCATGAATAATCGGCGGTCTGCCTGCCGCTCTCTGCTTCTCTGCTCTAAAGAATCCCCGCTACGCTGAGTCCATATAAATAATATAATAAAGGTAGAAACTGGATCTTTTTGTGCTCCTCTGGGTGTGTAAGTTAAGGGCATCAGGGGAGCCGGACAACCTTTAAGGAGAACCAAGTTGCTCTCCTGTAATTTGAACCCAGTATCCGAGTCCGGATCGGGAAGTAAAGCCCGAGTCCCGATCAGTCTGAAACCACGTGATCGGGGCCATCTCTAGTATCTATGCATGGGGGAATAAGAACTCACAAACACCTTTTGAATGAAGATGGTACATTGATGGAAATGTAAATCCAGCAAATGGAGAAATGATCTGAAAATCAGAGGATTGATGGAAAACATGTTTCGCTGGTATTTTGGTAACTGCTGACGTGTTGTACTTGCAGAGTAACCTTAAAGTGAGATGGCACAAGAGAGAAAAACGAGAAAATTATGAATGAACTATCAGGATTATGGTTAGGAGGATACACAGAGCGGTGGAGAGAAAGAAAAACAGAGAGGAGGAAGAGCCTGCCTAAACAATCGCAGCTGTGCTCTGAGTCTGAGCCACCAAGGTCAATTGCGGCCTGAAGGGTATAACTAGAAAATAAGATGAAAATATAATTAAACAGGTTCTCAAATTTGTAATTTACCTATTTGTTTTGCTATTAAGCACAGCTGTTGAGCGCTTTATTGCATTTGAGCCCCTCCGTGTGGACTTCAGGAAGTCCAGTCAACATATTCCATGTTCAGAATGCACGCTGTCCACTGAGGTGGACGTGTAGTAAAATTATTTGCAAATTATTAAATGTTACAAACAATATTTGTTGAAATTTGTTTCATTCACACCCAAAGATGAATAAAATAACTTAAAAAATCATGGTTGAAGATTTCATAATTCATGCATCAAAAGGTTAAGCACTAACCAAATGTTTAATTCCTGGTATTCTGGTGATTAGTATAATTTGAACTACAAACGGTGCCACTTTTAGTGGTTGACAGGGAAAGGGTTTTAGTGAAACCCCCGGTTCGAGAAACTGAGTGTTTATCAGTACTTGGTAGTAGAAAGGGAGCCAAAATAATAGCTAAGTATGTAGGTTTTTAGTTGCAACCCTTGGACTGGGAAATTGACTGTGTGATTTAACAGTAGTTCCAGACCAACAAAACTATGACATTACTTGACTACGACATTTTATCTCCTTAATTTTATTTTTTTAATCTTTGTCTCTGACATTTTAAAATAAGACAAGGGAGTTCTCAGCGAATGACAATCGAGCCCGGGCAACAGCAGATTTGGTGTGCAGCACCTGTTGAAGTCGAAAACTGCATTTTGAGCACTAAAAATATCGATTGTCATGAACTGAATCTCCTGGTGTTTGTCAAATGTAGGAACTTGTTCAGATCTCCGATTAGCGGACATTGTGATCAGAACAAGGGGAGAAACTGTCTGGAAGCCGAATTAAAATGAGACAGCAGATTAAAGCTGTTGTAGGGAATTTTCATTTAAAACGTTTTAATTGTTTTAATTCTTCATGTAATCCCAGATCAGCCATGGGATTCTTAAGCACAAATCAGAAAAGCTTCTAATATAGTTCCTAAAAGATAAAAAAAACAAGAAGGAAGAGTAACTCCGAGTTGTTAATTTAAACTAAAAGTTGGTTATGGATAAGTTAAGGTTTTAATTTAAATATGGGTTTTCACACTTTTAACTTTAGAATGAAGTAGTTGGGCAGTTGATTAGAATTCATCTGTCCTATTTGGGATGTAAACATCGGCCCATGTTTCCTAAATCAACAGAGATTATCGTAAATCCTCTAATATTAGCCTGTATTTAATTAACGGCCGGGTATCGTATTTTGGCCGGTGTTGGTGTCGGCGGAGGTGAATAATGGCCGGTTTTTTATTGTGGCCGGGTGGAATGTGGTAACAAGCAAGTACGGGGGCGGTTGTGACATCGTCTCACTTTTGATTTGCCAGTGATAGACCACGAGGGTAACTTTAACCGTGCGGAGACGAAGAGGAGGCGAAAATTTGATATCAAGTTCAAAGAGAATGTGCTGATTATGCTGCAGAACACTCTGGGGAGCAGTAGCAGAGGTTGTGTGAACTAGTCACTAGTCGATTTCACCGCTCTATAGTGACTTGTTATGCCTGTCATGGACTAGTCGCTGTCACGTGATAATGACCGGCAAGATGCAGTCCTTAGAAAAGACAGCAGCCTGCTGTCAGCAGGTGACAAGCTCCTGTGCGTCGGGAGGCAACGCGCTGTGCCAGAGCGTCGGTACCGACACCCGCCGTAAAACGGACATTTAACCAAATTGTGACGTTTACCCTCTTGCAATTTAACCTTCCCCTCACCCCCATCCTAACCTTAACCAGCTTGCGCATGCAAAGCTCTGATTGATGACGCGCTCCAGACATCTGCGTCCTGAGCACGGTCACAGTAACATTATCACATCAGGTGTCGCCACCTCAAAAACTAATTTAACACGCGATCGTTCATGTTGGCTCATTTCCTTTTATGTTTTCTGTCTTTTATTCTTTTATTTGTGCCTGATGCGTTTTGCTGCTGTGGAGCGGGGCACATCACCTGTTTTGTCCTCCGGTGACGCACCTAACTGGTGCGGCCGGCGAGCACTCCGCTGTTTTAGCGGTCGGTAGGTCTTTTAGAACTGCAGTTCAAAGGTAACTCATAAGGTGAATATATATGAACCCAGGTAGCAGTTTCTCTTTAGGATTGAGAGGAGATGCAGGAAGATAATAAACAGGCAGGACAGAAAAATAGTCAAATAAAAACAAGTTAGTTTTTGTACCTGCTGGTTGCAACAAACAGACACCATTGAAGGTAATCAGAAGTGAGGAACAGAAAATGAAATAATTATTTTAATGTTTAGAGCAGCAGGAACTCCGAGAGGCTGCAGGCGCATCAGGGAGTTTGCGGCCGCTGCGCAGGGGGAGGGGGGAGAGGGCTGAAGCAGGGGGAGCGGGGAGATGGCTGAAGCAGGGGGAGGGGGGAGAGGGCTGAAGCAGAGGGAGGGGGGAGATGGCTGAAGCAGAAACTACCGTTGTTAAAAGAAATGTGTTTAACTTTGAAAATGTGGGCGCAGTTTTAATTGTCAAAAACTCCAGCGAACCATTAGTTCATTTTACTCAAATAGAAATAGAGGCTTGCCTCTAATTCTGGTCCTCCTTCCAATAAAGGCCTGGAGCTTGATGAGCTTGAGTCAAATACAGGCCCGGGCCTCTATTAGAGGATTTACGATACGTTAATGTCGACACAGCTGCTTGGCCTTGCTCACTTTTGAATTAGGAGTAGGGTTGTCAGTAGGGCTGCAACAAACGATTATTTGGATAATCGATGAATCGGATGGGGTCTCGACACGATTAATCGATTAATCGGATTACATGGGGACATTGTTAAAAACTGCTAGGGAAACGTTATTTCTCTCCTTCCTTCACTTTATTAAACACAACATTATTAGAAAACAGTTCAACAGCAGAAAAACAACATGCCATCACCTAAATTGTCTTATAAGGTGTATAGACAGAGACCCTAAGCTTCACCTATCTGTGACCTAAAATGCTTGGTCCACGTTAAACAGCTTAAAGAGCAATTCTCATCCGTTTTGTTTGATCTCATCTGTAGACATTTATTATAACTGGGGATGTCAAACAACTAATTTTTAAATGTAATTAAACATAGGCTGTGAATTAATCAAAATTGATCACTATTTCCAAAAATGACTGAAAAAATAAGTTGTCACACACTCCATGGAAACTTTCAGAGAATCCACAAATAGTGGCTTTCAAATGGTTTTGTTACTTTCTGCAAGTTTAGAAAAGCAGCAGATGAGACAGCATGTCTGATAATTTAGTTTTTCATCTGATAACATTAGAACATGTCAGTAATGCCTGAGGGGCTTTTATAAACACTGTATAACTAACACTCTTGGAGAGGGTATGAATTACACAGAGGCTTCTGGGGAGCCCAGCTATGGGGGTGGGGGGGTGGGGCGGCATTTTGCCTTGGCCCCCAAAATGTCTTGAAACGGCCCTGGGTGTGTGACTGAGTGCTGAAGGTGACCTGAATAGTATCAAATTTATAAATATTACATGTGTGTAACTTATTGTTTTATAGGTTAAAATGTGTAGTGGAGATAAATCTACCTACATTTTACTTTTCAACATTTTGTTTTGTTTTGTTGTTTTTATTGAACTATTTTCCTGTCCTGTCTGTCTCTCATCTTCCTGCATCTCCTCTAAACTCTCCAGAAAAACTGCTGCCTGGATTCTTACTTTTTCACCTCATCAGTTACTTCTGAGCAGATCAAAGGGATATCCTGACCGCAAAGCGCAGAGCGCGTTTTCGATGCTGCGTGAGGTGAAATCACCGCAGCACAGGTGATGAGCTCCACAGTAGCAGAGCGCTGCAGGCACAAATAAGACAGAAAATAGAGAACATGTGCAGACATGAACGATCGTGTGCTAATTATAGTTTTTTGGTTGCGCCACTTTGAGAATGGACCGTGCGCTGGACGCAGCAGCCTGGATCGCTGCGCAACATTGCGCTGTGCCGCTCTCTGCTCAAAAGAGTCCAAAAATGATATAATATAGAAAACTTTTTTCCGGTTCCCCTGGATGTGTAGGATTTACAGCTCCCCCATAATTCGATCCCTGCTCCTGGATGAAAAGCCGGACATTTTCATCAATACAAGAACCCGCAGTCCGGACGCGCCGGACAGAGTGAAAAGTGGACATGTCCGGGGAAAACGGAACCTACGGTCACCATAGTCCTCATAAAGCGGGAAATTATAGATACAGTATTTTGCTCGTGCCCTGGGCCCTTTAGAGTTCGTGGGCCCTGGGCAATTGCCCAGTTAATCCGGCCTTGGGCGGAACCGGTTCGCAGCATCGCGAGTCCCCCCGCCCATCTAATAAGTGTCGCGCTCATGACTTTAGACTCTTTTTTACGAGCTTAGGGCATGTCTAGCCTGTGTAATAATCCGGGACTTGGATGAATCACTTTTGAAAAGTTTTTAATTTACCCGGACACAGAGTTCTCTCCTTCCTCGCTGATGATCCCGACATGCTTGCGTTTAAGACGCTGCATCATCCCGTGCCATGCTAAGTCTGACCTAAACGTTGCAGGTAACGAATGTCTTCGCCTGATTTAACTGAAAATGCTCCCAAACTTAAAAAGCTTTTACTTTTTTGACTCTCGCTGCTTCTGCCATGTTCCTCTTCCAAACAACTGCCGGCTCTCCCTCGCGCTGATCTGTCTGCGCGCAACGGCGGGCGGGAAGGGGGGGCGCTTTTGGAAGAGTTGTGCGACACAACGAATCGATGACGCAATTCGTTGCCAACGCTTTTAGTAATCGATTTTCATCGAATTTATCGATTCGTTGTTGCAGCCCTAGTTGTCAGTGTGAAAATTTAACCTCACGGTTATTGTGAACAAAATGATCACGGTTTTCGGTATTATCGCAGTATTTTTTAAAATGTGATACATTTTTAGACAACTAAATAAACCCTGTATGTCAGGAAATATTGTCCTCAGTTTGTGTCTAAATTTAGCCTAAAATGTGTTATTTTATAATTATGTTGTTTATTTGTTTACATTTTCCCCTTTAGTCTTTAAAATACCAATATTTGTCCATAACTTCTTATTTTATGTCTGTTTGATGTCATCATTTTAAAAATATTAGACCAGATGATACTCAGTACTCAAGTAGCCTTGTAATCAGATACTTTTTTACCCTTACTTGAGTAATAAACCCTATACCAGGAAAATATTGTCCTCGGTTTGTGTCCTTCCAGTGAGCTTTGCAGATGTGGGAAAATGTCATCAGGCAGTAATCATTGATAAATTCATAATTATTCTCGGAGAGAGACCAACTCTTATCTGCCCCTGGGAGCCCCGTAATGCATAGCGTCATTTCAACATGGCGGTGTCAGCGACACGGTTTATATGCAGGTAGCGGCGCTGCGGCTGCTTTATATAGCGACTCGTTGCATTCTCCCTCAACCCAAATCCTCGGATCACGCATTTTAGCTAAAGCGCTAACGTTAGCTTGCCTTGCGTTGACTGTAGAGTTGTGGGTGATGGTCACGCAGATGTGTCATGAGATTTGAAGCGTTGCTGCCTTTCACAGACACTTTTTCTGCACGTGCTGCAAACAGGATAGCCGTCTTCTATCAGCTGTCCCTCGGCATTCTTCAAATATCCAAAAAATGCCCGTACTTCCCACTTTGTCTTCTTTGAGGGATAATAAATGTCCTGAGTGCTGCCGTCTCCTCCTTTGGCCGTTATTTCAACTTTAGCTTCAAGAAAGTTTTGGTTGTAAACAACAAAGTGCGCATGTGTCGCCGGCAACTTCAGCAGATGATACGGTGGCTGGTAAGGGTCACCGCGCCTACACCGCAGCCACGGTAAACCACCGAGATAATATTATTTTTTTTAAAACAAGACGGTTTACCGCTACACCGGTTACCATGACAACCCTAACTGAAATATAAAGTTATGTCGTTTCTGACTGAAACACTTAATATTGGGAATTTTTAAACCAATTTTGTGCGGTCCAATTTTGACATCGGGTTGGCGCGATGCTTGCCAGTATCGGTCCCTTTTTTATTTATGTTTTGTTTCTGGTGAGCCCCGAGTTGCCTCATGCCTCAAGAGAAGGGAAGGCTGATAACGATTTCCTCACATTATTACACTGCCTGGATGGAATTCCCTTAAATATTAGATGATAAGTGGCTACGCAGTGGTGCAGTGGTTAGAGCTGTTGCCTTGCAGCAAGAAGGTCCTGGGTTCGCTTCCCAGCCTGGGATCTTTCTGCACAGAGTTAGCATGTTCTCCCTGTGCATGCGTGGGTTCTCTCCAGGTACTCCGGCCTCCTCCCACAGTCCAAAAACATGACTGTTAGGTTGATTGGTCTGTCTAAATTGTCCTTAGGTGTATGTGTGTGTGTGTGCGTGCATAATTTCTTGTCCTGTGTCTCTGTGTTGCCCTGCGATGGACTGGCACTCTGTCCAGGGTGTACCCCGCTTGATTGCCCATTGACCGCTGGAGATAGGCACCAGCTCTCCCCGCGACCCTACGTGGACTAGCGGGTTCAGAAAATGGATGGATGGATGGATTAGATGATAAGGATTGTTGCTGAAAACAATTCACAATCAACAGTGATCTCCCAGAATTTTCTTGTGCTTTTTCGCCACAGGTCATGAAACCAGGAAATTGGGTTTTGATGAAGGTGCTGAAGCGAAACAGATGGGGCAGCCAGAGGTCCATTCGAAGTACTACTCATCACTCCCACTGCTGTGAATGTTGCTGAGAGGCCATCTTGGATTCATCTATCCTACTGCAAGCTTACCAGCCAACCGCTTTAGCGCGGAAACAAAGTCCGGCTAAACAGGGGTGGGCCACCACTAGAGTGCCGTCTCTCAAACCGGTGAAGATAAGATCAAGATAAAGATAAGATAAAGATCTGCATCAAGCTTGCTGGGTTCACCACATTGCTGATGTTGGTGGTCGCACTCATGGCCCTGCACTTGGGCCGCCTCTCAGCACCTGATGGAACAACTGGGACTGCACCATTTGAGGGGGTACTAGAACTGGAACCGAAACGACGGATTGGGGCTCCTCCCTGACCGCACACCTACATGACAACGTAACCTGCATCCACCTCGGCTGAAGACCCCCTGGACGCAACTACAACAGGACACAGCGAAGAAGAGACACTGGGAAAGGATCAACTACCTCAAGCACCTGCACCCAAATCCCCAGACTGGTTTCACGGTCAAGGACCTGTAGGACCTTTCGGGGACAAGATCAGCTCCCTGACAATTGGACAACCGCCTCGACACGCCACGGAAGGACCCTGAAGTCGTCCTATTGAGAAATTGAACTTTGCGCTTCATGTTCCGAACTACGTTATTACGCTCCAGACCTGGACTTCAAGGTACTCATCAACGTAAGACTGAAACTATCCTGACCAACGGAAGAGGACTCCAACTTCCCAACCTATTCTCCAATGGGGACTCTCAGTCCACGGACAAGCCCTTTGATGAAGAACGCCTGGTTTGCCTCAGCTCTGCCATAGTTAGAGCTGCATAAATTAATATTACACCTTCATTTTTCCTCCTTCACAGAAAGACTCGTCTGCACCATGGAGCTTTAAACTAAATTCACCTGATGTTTCAATACACTGTACTGATGTTTTCTGTGTATTATATGGTTTTGCTAACCCTTCCCAATCTCTTTACAGGAACTGCCATAAGATTGTAGGATTGTGCATCACAGTAAATTCATTTCAATATGTATGAATTGGCTTTTCTAAAGGTTATAATTGTGTTGATTTAGCTGATTCCATTCTCTGTGAACTGCTGTAAGATATTAGAGTCAGTTGTGTTTGCCTTATCATGTTTATTACCTTCTTTGTTCTTATTACCGTAATTTCCAGACTATAGAGCGCACTTCAATATAAGCCGCACCAACAACAAAAAAAAAAAAAAGGTTTTCTACACACACACACACACACACACACACACACACACACACACACACACACACACACACACACACACACACACACACACACACACACACACACACACACACACACACACACACACACACACACACACACACACACACACACACACACACACACACTCAAAGACAAGCCGCGGTGCAGCAGCCACATGCAGGTCTCCGGCGCACAGCGCATGTACGGCCATAACCTAAGATAATTAGACAGAAAGACGCTACACGGAGGTTTTTCACTGTTGTTTTAATTCAACAAAACAAATTTTAAACACGGGTGAGCACTGATAGCATTCATATTTCTGGATGTTATAAAATAAAAACAGCACTGACACGTTATTACCGGTAATTTGCATGTTTAGAAGAAAAGAACAGCGCCGACACAGCATTAATAAGCCCTGGATGATTAGAAAATAAAACTGCACACAAAACATGCCTGGTTAGTAAATAAAACACACTTGCCTACCAGAAGAAGTCATTCGCTCTCATCTTCCTCCTGCGCACTAAAGCCATTAAAGTCCTCTTCTTCAGTGTCGGAGTTGAACAGCCTCAGAAGAGCTTCGTCACTACCTTTTCTGTGGCGATGTCAGCGTCGCTGTCCGTGTTGCTGTCATCATCCCGGGTGAAGCTGGCTTGAATGAGTTCTTCCCGCTGCGGTCTCCAGCGCCGAACCGTGGATTCATTCATGCCAAGCTTACGTGCGGCAGCGCTGTTTCCCTCCTTCACTGCCAGATCGACGGCCTTCAACTTAAATGCGGCATCATATGAACTCATGCGTGTAGTTACCATGATGAGGGGGTATGGATTTGAAAAAACTTCTTCGTGGTGCCGGCTGCTTGCATGTGCTAAATTAAAATGAGCACTTTCTTCCATTTCCCCTTTTGACTTCCACCTGTTTCACTTTCTGCTAAAGCGCCCCCTGGTGGCAGGTGAAGGAAAACCTTCGGTCAAGCCGCACCTCATTATAAGCCGCATGGTTCAAAGCGTGGGAAAAAAGTAGCGGCTTATAGTCCGGAAAATACGGTATTTTGCTGATTTTTGTACTACACTTTGTATGGAATGATTCTTTGGACGACGTATCAGGATTGAGATTACGATCCGCAATAGACAAATTATTGCACCACCTCATACTGTGTTCTCACTTCGTGTTAATTCTGAACCTTTCATGTCTAATCGTAGTGTTTATTACTTAACTTATTATTTTTCTTGTTTTGATGCTCATCATTTTTGTCTTGAGTTACTTGATTTGTACCCTACTGGCCCTTGTGACTACTGAGATGATCACCTTTCCTGGTTTTAGCCCTTTTCTATTACTTGATTTGAGATGGATGTGGCTTTCATAGATAATGGTGACAAGTTATGGAAGTGGATAATATTCCTTATTATTTTACTTATTTTTATTTTCCTTATTTGGTCTTGTTTTGTTTTGTTGCTTCCTTTTGTTTGGTTATCCTATTCGGATAAACAGGAGGGAATGTTATGGAAAAATGTATGTTTATTAATTCTTGATCATGGACTCAATCAACTGAATGTAAATGTATTGCTCTATGCCTCTTTGATCATGCTCACTCACACACACACACACACACACACACACACACACACACACACACACACACACACACACACACACACACACACACACACACACACACACACACACACACACACACACACACACACACACACACACACAATCTCCCTATAATTAAACTGTGTGAACAGATGTTCGGGGCATTTTGCCTCGTGCATCATGCCACAGTTATAACGGTTTAACTTGTCTGCTCATTGTCTCCTTCTCTCTTCACTATAGGAAATGGGTTATTGATAAACATATTGATAAAATCCATGACACCAAATCAACCTTTTCTCCAGAATATTTAGGCAAAATTGCTCTTTTTCTCACCACATTAGCATCCATTTTCTCTACCGCTGTCATTGAAAGCCCTAACCTATAAGATTGTCCTTTCATTTCACATCTGGGGCTTGATAATTAGTGACACAGTAGACAGCTTATGGTCTCCAAGAAGCTACTAGAAAATTTCATCCAAATGTCAGAATATAGTCACTTCTGCATGTGTCGGATCCTGAGTCCTCCAGGGAGACATGTGACATCGTTTTCTTTAAACATAGCAAAAATAGAAATCACAAGAGTTGTCAAATAAAGACGTTCAGTGAGAAGATGGATCTGAAAGCTGCTCCAATCCTGAGGGAAACATCTATTTCTGGAGTGGCCACAGCCAAGTAACAGAATTAGAACCGAGTGCAGAGTAGAGGGTGTGCTTCACATCTACTCAGTCTCTTGACAACTTGGTGCAGTGATGTGAGAAAACTGGACGGGATGTGAGAGAGACTAGGCTCAACACCATCTGAGCTCTGACAAAGGAAATAATAAATTCAAGCCAAGGGGGGATGAGACTACTATTGGTGCTTTGGTGAATGTCAGTGGAAACACAGAAGCACCAACCTTCCTGGTATGCACCATCTGCCATCACTAGGTGGAGGATGTTGGGGTATAGATGCTGGTGCTCCGTTCCCAGAATGTTCGAAACCAAACTTGAGCCTAGCTCGATACTCTCATCTTCATCTTCATGGATAGCCTAGAAAACAGATTTTGAATATTATTTTGAGCTGGTGTTGTTTTAGAGACAGATAACGAATATATCCCACCTTAATCTTGTTGTAGGCTTCAATGAACTTCTCAAAGCCCATCTGCTGCTCCAGGTCGAAGCGAAGCTCTTCAAGGCGACTGAAGATGCTGTCGTGATGGTCTGCCTCGCTGACCTGGTCTTCTCCACTGCCATCTGAAACAGAGCAGAATCAGCAATTACTCCAACTAGTATGACATCACAGTTCAGTCATTGTTTCATTCGGTTTTCCTTCAGACTGATAAGCTAATGGCTAGTCTGAGTGCTACCAAGACCAAGATAGTTATTTACATGGAACTCTGTTGTTTTCTTACCAGAAGCAGCAAAATGTGGCACCCTGGTACTTCCTAGCCTGACCAACCAACCCCACGCTTCCTTATGGGACGCGTTAGTTCTCTGTGTAGAACAGAGGATGAGTCTGACAGACCAGGCTAGGTGCTTCCTGAGTTTCTGTCCAGCTGGAATCTAACATTTCTGCCTGAATCCCAGCGAGATGTGAATTTAAAGGCGATGTAAAGATTTACAAACTGAAGATGCATGAAGTGCTGTGAAATGATGGAGATTAGAGTTGTTTGATGTAAGGGCTCATTTTCTTTCTCTGTCGCCGGTCCTCAACTGTGGAACGAACTTCCAGTCACAGGTGGACCGGCATCCACCTTGGCAGATTTTAAGTCTAGACTAAAGACACACTATTTTACCCTTGCTTTCAACAGTTAGCTGTTAGTTTTACTACTCTTATTTTATCATCCATTGTAAGGTTTTTATTGGTACTTTTTCCATCGGCTTGTCTTTTCTATTGTTGGTTGTATTTGATAGTACTGTTTTATGTTTTCTATCTCTGTTATTGTGCGACTGTTCAGCACTTTGGTCAGCCGTATGGCTGTGTTTTTACAGTGCTGTGTTTTTTTACAGTGCTGTGTTTTTACAGTGCTGTTTTTTTACAGTGCTGTGTTTTTTACAGTGCTGTGTTTTTTACAGTGCTGTGTTTTTACAGTGCTGTGTTTTTACAGTGCTGTGTTTTTTACAGTGCTGTGTTTTTACAGGGCTGTGTTTTTTTACAGTGCTGTGTTTTTTTACAGTGCTGTGTTTTTTACAGTGCTGTGTTTTTACAGTGCTGTGTTTTTACAGTGCTGTGTTTTTACAGAAAACACAGCGCTGTGTTTTTACAGTGCTGTGTTTTTACAGGGCTGTGTTTTTACAGGGCTGTGTTTTTACAGTGCTGTGTTTTTTACAGTGCTGTGTTTTTACAGTGCTGTGTTTTTACAGTGCTGTGTTTTTTACAGTGCTGTGTTTTTACAGTGCTGTGTTTTTACAGTGCTGTGTTTTTACAGTGCTGTGTTTTTTACAGTGCTGTGTTTTTACAGTGCTGTTTTTTTACAGTGCTGTGTTTTTTACAGGGCTGTGTTTTTACAGGGCTGTGTTTTTACAGGGCTGTGTTTTTACAGTGCTGTGTTTTTACAGTGCTGTATTTTTACAGTGCTGTGTTTTTACAGTGCTGTGTTTTTACAGTGCTGTTTTTTTACAGTGCTGTGTTTTTTACAGTGCTGTGTTTTTACAGTGCTGTATTTTTACAGTGCTGTATTTTTACAGTGCTGTGTTTTTTACAGTGCTGTGTTTTTACAGTGCTGTGTTTTTACAGTGCTGTGTTTTTACAGTGCTGTATTTTTACAGTGCTGTGTTTTTACAGTGCTGTGTTTTTACAGTGCTGTATTTTTACAGTGCTGTGTTTTTACAGTGCTGTGTTTTTACAGTGCTGTATAAATAAAGGTGGTACGGTATGATATGGTATTTTAACATTGGTTTTTCTATTGTCTCTTTATACCTTGCCCTCTTTTCTATGTTCAAGCATTTTGGTCACCTGACATGCCGTTTTTAAACGTGCTCTCTAATTAAACAGGGCATGGTTTTAGGATGGCAGGAAGACGCTTTACAGGTGGGTTCTTGTGGACAGGACACTTCTTAAGCCTACCGCACACGAGAGCAAACGGCCTCGAACGACCGTTTGCTCAGATACCTCGCTGTGTGCGCCGGAGCTTTCCGCCTCACTTGCTGAGGCGAATATCTGACCAGTGTGATATTTTCCACCTCACGGGGAGTAAAAGCTCACCGTGCGCGCACTACGTGAGCTGCTGGCTGAGCCAATCAAAGCGTGTTCTCCGCTCACATGACCCCAAGATGGCAGCCTCTGTCTGCGTGTCAGAAAATAAACAAAACGAAGACGGAGCTGGAAACGGAGGAAATGCCTCTACTTTTTTGTTGAAGCGTCGCCGCCACAGTCATTTCAAGGTTAGGAAGGTATGTGTACAGAGGCTGGAAAGAAGGGCCAGACAAGGAGTTTATGCCAATCTACTCCAAGAGATGTGCCTGGGAGACCCAGAATCCTTCCAACAATACCGCCGCCTGGACCCTGAATCCTTCGAGAGGGCAATGGAAACAGTGGGCCCATCGATCCGCAAGGTACAGCTTTGTTTATTTCTCTGGCACGCAGACAGGGCAGGGGGCTGCATCTGAATAGATCTTGGAATCATGTGAGCGGAGAACGCGCTTTGATTGGCCACAAGAAGATTTCAGCTCAGCCAGCAGCTCAGTAGTGTGCACACGGTGAGTTTTTACCCCCGGGAGGCGGAAAATATCAAACTGGTCAGATATTCACCTCAGCGACTCGTGAGGCAGAAATCTCAGTGAAAATCAGACGCACATGGCGAGGTATCTGCTGAGGAAACGGTCATTTGAGGCTGTTTGCTCAGCAGTTTACTCTCGTGTGCAGCAGGCTTTAAGCAGATCGCTGCTGTCTTACAACTCCAATCTCCAGACTCTTATTTTTCATCTGATGAATCAGCTGTAAGTAAGTAAGTAAGTAGTAAGTAATTTTATTTCTATAGCACCTCTCACAGACAAAAAGGTCACAAAGTGCTTCACAAGTTAAAAGGCAACAACATATAAATACAGTAAAATACAGCCACAATATACATAGTGTCAAATAAAACCAATCTGAATGAGACTAAGTTTAAAATGCCTGGAGAAACAAGTGGGTTTTAAGATTGCTCTTAAAAACATCAACTGAGTCGATTGAGCGTAAAGACAGAGGTAGCTCATTCCAGAGCCTAGGAGCGACGGCCTGGAATGAGCGATCTCCTCGTGTCCTGAACTGAGTACGTGGGACCATTAAAAGGTTTTGATCCAGTGATCTCAGCCTGCGAGAAGGCGTGTAAGGGCAGAGCATGTCTCGAACATACAATGGAGCCAGACCATGCAGCGCTCTGAAAGTCAGCACAAGAATTTTTAAATTTATGCGAAATGTGATTGGAAGCCAATGAAGAGCTTTTAAAATGGGGGTAATGTGGGCCCTTCTGTTGTCACGGGTCAGAATTCTAGCTGCACAATTCTGGACTTGTTGTAAGCGGGACAGCTCTTTTTTGTTTAGACAAGAAAATAAACTATTACAGTAGTCTAAACGGGATGATGTAAACGCGTGAATAATCAACTCAAGATCAGCTTTAGACACCATTGTTCTGAGTTTAGAAATTTGTCTCAAGTGGTAAAAACAGTTTCTAGTTAACTGCTTTGAGTGATGTTCAAGAGACATTCTCTTGTCAAAGAAAACTCCAAGGTTTCTAAGGGTAGGTCTTACAGACAAACTCAGATCACCTAACTGCTGGTGAATCCCTGGAACAGCATCATCGGGGGCAATCACCAGTACTTCAGTTTTGTCTGAGTTCAGCCGTAAGGCATTTGCACCGAGCCACTGTTTGATTCGCTCAAAACAAACTAGAGAATGCAATTTTTTAACGTCAGAAGGCTGCGAGAGCCACAACCAGCAGCAGTGGAGTGTTTGATAGGATAGCATTCACCTGAGTCACTGGATCACACTTTGACCTTGGCTGAGTGCTGACTAGCCGTTAGCTCATCAGTCCTGTCCTGTTGTGTCGGACTCCTTTATTGTGTGACAGCGAATGTTTATAACTTTGACACAATCACTTGAAAATGGCAAAAATATCCCTTTAAAGGTCTCCATCATGCTTTTAAGATTTAAGGCTCTAAACAGCACATCTCTGCGGATGCATGGAGGTCTGTGCTTGAATAGAAATGACTAACGACGGTAATATTTCACCAGCCCGTCTCCTACCTGAATGCCATTCTTCATTGAGCTGCTTGTCATCACTGTGGTGCTCTCCTCCCACACCATTAGACAGCAACTCCCTTCCCTCCTCATCACCAGGACTTTCATTAGAACATTCCTCCTCGTCATCATCTTCTTCTTCTTCCTCCTCCTCTTCATCCTCCTCCTCCTCCTCCTCCTCTTCATCCACAGCCATCTGACTGTGGTCCTGATCAATCTCAGCTGTGATCCTGTTGAAAAGCTCCTGACCTCTGACCTCTGGGGGGTTTCCGTTGAAGTCTCCCGCTTCCACAGCTGGAGGACTCTTGGTTATGTCGCTGTCATCCTGCAGCAGCCTCTCCATGGAAGCCCTGATGTCCCTCAGATCTTCGTCTTCATACGAACTACAAAACAGAGCACGGTCTCATCACTCACACAACACTATGACGAACGTAATCATGAAATGACATCATCGGCCAGCTCAAGAATGCACCAATAATAGACATCTTGAAATTCAAACATCCACGTTATGACCTTAAGACCTTTAAGTGCGTATGATAGATTACAATCTGAGTAGAAGAGCGTGTTAATGTGCATCTCTCACTCCTCAGCCTCTGACTGATCATCCTCTTTTGTTGCCTCCTCCAGGTCCTCAATTTCCAGGTCTTTGTCTGGGGCGGCATCAGCCTTGTTGGCGACAGAGTCCTGCTGACAGCTGAAGGGTCGGCTGAGGTCCGGTAAAGAGCACGTCCGCAGCATCTAACAGAGCAAGCAGGGACAGTGACACGCTGAGTATCCAAATAGAGGGCTAAAATGAGTTCAGATTAATAAAAGATCGTAAGAGGAAGTATTACACATGCATGATTAACAGGAGAATAAAGAGGTTGGAAGAATGAGCTCTGATGGTTAGAAATGATAAACTTGGCTTTGCAGATGGCTGCACTCTGCAAGACTACGAGAGAAATAGGTTGAAAGTTTCTTTTTCTGTCCCATCAAACCAACAGCTCCTTCAGACAATATGATTAATGACCCTGGTTCTGTTTCAGCGCCTCATTTATAATACCACTCAGGCCGCTTCATCACATCCAGCTCAACTGTGAACTTCCTGAAACCCTCAGTCATCTTTACAGCTAAGAATATAAGACCTCCCACAGCGGGAATACACACTCACACAAAAGACCAAGAGTGGTTTGTTCTGCTTTTAATCACCTTTGGGTTGTTGGCGTCAAACATGCCCGTAGAGAGACCAATAAGGAGGGCTTTCTGGTTCTTGGAGCGCAAAGGGGAGACGGATCGAGAGCGAGAGCCCAGAGAGGAGGAGGATTCATCCAGGGAGGACTGAGCAGAGAGGATGGCGAGGGCAGCAGTGCGTCGGTGGGCTGGTGAGCGCTTCATAAACAGTGGCTCCTCATGCTGAGCTGAGGCTGAGGAGAAGAGTGTAACGGCGGATTTAAAAAAGGTTAGAACACCAAATCATGTGGCTCATGGCACTTTATCTCACTTGAAGATTCAGGTTTGTCTGCACTCTTCTCCACCTCGGTGCTGCCTGTTGGTCCTGTAGCGCCCTCAGGTGGCCTATAAAGGTAACACATATTAACTTAAAGAGCAAGTCACCCCCAAATCACTTTTTTTTTGCTGATAAACTATATAAAGGAGTGTCTAATCATGACGTGTGGTCAATAATTTGGCACTTCAGTGCATCTTGGTTAAAATTCAAATATTCTGCCTAAAACTGTCAGTGTTGCGCTGTTGTCAGGGAAAAATCCTGCACTGTATTTGAATTTAAATCTGCCACCGCTATTGGCTAAGAGGTATGCTATGATGTCATCTGGTACATTATGATGTCATAATGCCATTGTGAGCCTGTGTGTGTGTATCTGTTAGCGGCTCCGCCCTCTCGTCTGCCAAGCAACAGCATTTGTTGCATTTTTCAAACATGTGAAGTAAGTTTCTTGTAGGGGGTGACTTGCTCTTTAAAATAGGTATGCTTTCAAAATCAGCTGGAGCTTTAAATACAAGTGAAACCAACATTTCAATCGTGTAAAAAGAAAATGCTTAATCTAATCTTAAAAGTGAACTTGGCATTTTATTCTAACAAATATTTTAGGAAGATGAATAGTCACATTTGGGCTTTGGGCCCCCAGGCTTGTTGTACTTTAGCTGGAGGATCCGAGGCTTGTGCAGCCATCTCCTCCAAAACCACTGACTCCAGATCTGCTGATGTGACAAGGAGATCAGTTAGAAATATGCAGCACTGAAAACCTCGTTGTACGAGTAACACATCTCATCAGTTTTGTGACCCACTGACCCTCAGCAGCATTGGTCGCAGACACGTGCGGATCAGCGGTCAGGTTCTGATCAACAGCAGAGGCCGGAGCAGCTAAGGTCATCTTCCCATCATCAGATGCTGCTAAAAGTGGGAAAAGCAAATGCAAATGTAATCAGATTAGTTGTATTAAACAAATGCCATACAGTAAATGAACAGACACTCATTTGCAGCTGAACTCTGGCAAATTTTGTGGTTTTTAATTTCAAAGGGCTTTATGTTGGCTCAGAGTATTTGTGGCATGTGTGTATCACTAGACGCACCATTGCTAGTTTTGTGAGCCAGTATCGTCTCCACTCCTGCTGATTCAGATTAGTCTCAAACAACAGAATACTTTTTAATCTAAGACTTAACTGAATGTTTTAGTTGTGACCTAAATATTCCACACAGATGTGTTACTGCTAGCATGAATTAGACCTTAGTAATGGTTTCTTTATGGGTTCTAAATATATGCAAATGCATCTCTGCCATCACTATAATTATCCAAATGTCTTTTAAATGAATTCAATTCAATTCAAGTTTATTTATAAAGCGCTAAATCACGACAAGAGTCGTCTCAAGGCACTTCCCATAATAAACATTCCAATTCAGGTCAGTTCATTAAGCCAATCAGAAATAATGTTTCCTATATAAGGAACCCAGCAGGTTGCATCAAGTCACTGACTAGTGTCAGTGACTTGATGCAATCCTCATACTAAGCAAGCATGCAGCGACAGTGGAGAGGAAAACTCCCTTTTAACAGGAAGAAACCTCCAGAGAATCCTGGCTCAGTATAAGCAGCCTTCCTCCACGACTCACTGGGGATCGAGAAGACACACACACACACACACACACACACACACACGCGCGCACACACACACACGCGCACACACACGCACACGCGCACACACACACACACACTAATGTGTCTATAGTTATATTGGGCCAAGGACGGCCATTTCCTTCCGTGGTTTATTTCTAGCAAAACTATATTCTGGGTCGATTTGTTGAAAGCTACAACTTAAAGGCAGGAAAGACCTTAAAAACAAAATTCAACAAATTGCAACTAAGAATTTCTAACACTCCTGCTTTTGTGTTGCATAGATAACAAAGTTTAACCAAAACTAACCAGAAACAGAAAATGTGTTGTCAGATCTGGTGGCACAGTCCAGCTGCTGGGTGAGAGACTGCAGCTTGGCCTCCTGAAGCACTCTCAGCACCTGACACACTGGACTCGCTCCCCACACCTTCCTGGGAGCTTCTGCTTCTAGTTCACCCATCTTTATGACCTCCCCCACCGTTTGATCTGTGAGGAACCACGTGCAGAGAGATGATGAACACGGACAACAAAATACAGCAACGGTTCACAGGAAGTGTGCTCTTCCTCTCACTCTTAGCAGATACTTACTGATGGTGGTGATGCACGTCTCCTCTAGGGTTTGCTGCGCTGCTGGGAAAACAAGTGGAGTACCTGCCTCCCACTTCTTCCTGTCCCCAGCAGAGGAAGGTCTGTCCTCTGGTGATGCTGAAGAGGATAACATATGGAGTTTAGAGTGAGTGTCATTTAAGACGTGATGAATATGTGGTATAACGTATTGTTTATTGCAATAACTTGAGTAGTTGCACTGAAGAAGATCTGGAAGGGCTTGACCATGGCACAGAAAGATCAAATCTATCTCCAGTCTAAACTTACTGTCCGTCGTGGGATTTGTCTCCTCTAACATGTGAGGAGGCTCAGGCAGAGCGGGGAGCTCTGCTGCTTCCCATTTCTTCCGGTCACCATCCAAAGTGGGACTTTTCTCAGCGTCAGACTGCTTCTGCTGGACATCAGGACTTGGTTCTGCAGGTGCAGGTGGAGACTCCATCTTGTCCACCGGGTTCAGTGCCTTTAGGTTCTGGTTGAGTCTGTTTAGAATCTGCTTCTTCTCACTCTGGTGGAAAGAAAACATGAAGGTTGGTTCAAAATAATTCATTTTGTTTGAATATGTAGAGGAAAATAAATGAAAACACCTGAATCGCTGCTGCTGTCTCTGGTTCATGCAAGCTTTCTTTAAGCGGACTAATCTGCTGAACAAAAGGGACTAAATGAATACAGACAACAACTGCAGGCTCAAACAGTGTGTGTATTATGTACGCATACACTGATGGCTCCGACGTTCTTCAGAGCAGCAGTCATGGATATAGCCGAGGATGAGGGCTGGGCTGATGTTTTGGCAGTGTGTCCTTGCTGGGGGTCCCAAGGTTCTGGAGGTCGAAGGTCAGAGACAGGCGATGCTTCTGCTACAATGCCCAACTTCACACCTCGAGCTGCAGCAAGCTTCAGTGACAAGCAGCACAAATATTAAACTTAACTAAATTAAAATGTTCGGTGAAAGTTTTAGTTGAGCAAAATAAAGATGTTGTGTTTAATAAATCATGAAGCCTACATGGTCGTCCCAAGCTCTCTTTTCCCTCTCAAATGCTTCCCGTCTCTTCTTCTCCAGCTGCTCTTTCAGAACAGCGGCTCGCGTGTTGGCCTGAGCCTGACAGGAACAAACATAAACAAACAAACACAAAAGGGTCAAACCTTTCCCAGTACACCTCAGACCTTCTAATGCTCATCAGAGCCACCGCGTAAGCCTTGAGGTCAGAAGCTTTACACCATGCATACCCACCTTTAAAACCTCTATTTTCTTTCTTCTGAGCTCGGCCTCCTCACTAGATTCTTGGCTATCAGAGCCATCGCTGTCATACTAAAAAACACAAACACCAACTATAACCGGGAGCCTAGAAGTCTGAGAGCATGAAGCTGCTTTCATTACAGGCACAGGTAAGACTATAAAGGTGTAGGAAGTACCTTCTCCCCTCTCAGTCGGGCTTTGATCTGCTGACGCTCATTGAAGTTCTGCAGTCGGATCTGCCTGAGTCTTGCCAAGTACTCCTGAGAACAAGTACCCATGTTGAAGTTTACTACTAATGGATGCAAAAACTCCTGTTTATACATCCATTCACGCATGCACACAAACTCATGCATTTGCAACTCATGAAATTAGTGCACGGGTCACACTTGCAAACAAGAATTCCACAAAAAGGCATTCGTTAAATTCAAATGAAAATCTGATTACAAAACTGGAATGAGTATTTGAAATGGAAAACAGCCACTGCTGGGTTGAAATAACCAGCTCACACTGGACAGCCAACGTGACTGAACTGTTTGTCAAAGGGAGGTTTGTGCAGACAAACTGGGCGGGCCATAGGTGAGACGGGCCGTAAAGCCGGGCATTCAGGTCCGGGCTCCTACCTCTTCCTCTCGGTTGACTTTGGGCCGCCGGCACCGAGCTGTACTGGCCCAGCTTCCATAGATGGCAGCCATGTGTGGTCGAGTGCCCTGTCCAGCATTCAATGTAACCACGCTTTAGAAAGTGAAGGTCCTAACATCTAACAAGCATGGTTAGAGAACGGCTCAAATTAACCACCCACTGATGGATGTAATCACCTCAACCCCTTTAACACTGCACGATAATCAGAAATTAAACCTAGTTTATTTTCTACGTCTACACAGAAAAAAGTACTTTGTAAATTATTAGAAAGTGCTCTTATGTATTCACCTCTTTGCTATGAAGCCATAAAATAAGACTCAGCCCTAACCCTCAGCTCACAATTACCTTAGATTTAATTAAAAGGTGCAATCACACCAAACCCTCTAAAGCAGCACTAAAAGTAGACCAATCCTGGATTAGATTTACTGGATTTGTTGCTTTTCAAACAACCAAAGCACTCACAGTATTTGGAGCTTTTTAAGAGTAAGAATAGCTTTTTTGGTCCCTCAGTGGGGAAACTGCCTTATTGCAGCAGCTCAAGGACAGAGGGTGACAGCAGTAGCACAAAATATATCACACGAGAGTATAATTGTAAATGAAGATAATCGAAATGATTATTGCACATAATGATAGTAATATTTTATGATTTGATGTTTCCTCATAAAAACAAAAAAACATGCTTTTGACTGCATTGATGCACTTTCCTGTTTCAAATGCAAATTTTGAGTTTTAATTTGAAAATCCCATAACACGTCAGTGGAAACTAAATCTCATCATCAGGCTCTGCTCCTCTCCCAGAAGCTAGTCTCTGGTCTGAAACCCGTCTGCCCTGGCCAGCACAGGACATGGGCCTTAAAGGAGACTGGCATCATGTAACAGACGTGGTGGTCCACAGGTGTGAGTGCTAGGCTGGCATGGAGCGTTGCACAGGCGCACATCCCGATCCGAGCACCAACCTTGGATCATTGTTTTAGCTACACTTGCCACTATGATTTCAACACTTAAACTATTTAAAATATAAAGGCTAATAAATGAGCATAGAAAGCAAAAAATTAAATAAAATACAATAAAATAAAAAGAACGTTACCAGCGTGAGTCCATGTGAGGTGAGCAGAGTACGTAAACTAAAACTCTGCTGGGAAACGACCAAATTCTAAAATGTTTGGACACAAAATATTTTGCAGAAAATAACCCATAAGATTAAAATATAAAAACATGAAATCTGTTTCAGCTGGCTAAGTAAATCAGCGCAGACTCCACCAGGACTCGAACTGAAATCAGCACATGGCACAAATGAGCTGCCAGGCAGACGCCTTAACCACCGAGCTTCCATAACCAATACACCCACGGACTCGCCTAAGACGCTGTGGTACGGACATTTTGTCAGAGTGGGCATGGGCGGAGTTTCACTGAAAGCCTTTTATCGCTGGGTTTAAATTCAGGCTGATGAAAATAACTTGTATTTAAGATAAATGACATCTCAAAATTGCCAACAGTAATATTTTATACTGTGCCTATTTTTGCTCTCAAAGGTTTAAAATAGCATGATTTGTAACCTTTAACTCTAAAGAATGTATAAAATGGAATTATTGTTTACAGAACAACTTCTAGCTCCATACATCATTAAAATAGGTTTGATGACAGGACTCTTCATCACAGCAAAACCACACTAAAGCAGTGGGTGGCAGTATCATGCTGCGGCCTAACCCTAACCCTGCACATGAATAGAGGAAAATGCAAACAAATCCATCCATTCACTTATCCTGTAATCACACACACACACACACACACACACACACACACACACACACACACACACACACACACACACACACACACACACACACACACACACACACACACACACACACACACACACACACACACACACACACACACACACACACACACACACACACACACACACACACACTTAAGGCCAATTTTGGACAGCCCAATCAACCTAACAGTCATGTTTTCGGACTGTGGGAGGACGTCGGAGCCCACTCCATGCAGAAAGATCCCAGGCCGGGAAGCGAACCCAGGACCTTCTTGCTGCAAGGCAACAGCTCTAACCACTGCGCCACTGCGCAAAGAAATGAAGGAATTTTTACTTCAGTCTCAAAGAATTGAGATCCTTCTTAAAGGTTTCAGCCTAAAACAACCTTAATAAAACAAAGAGATCACATTCTTTGTCATTTTTATCTTTAAAATAGTTTAAAATATTACACTAATGTTTAAATATCAGCAACACGTGTCAAATATAGACGTCACCTCCAAACCCTGTGTGTCTAACCTAACAACCAGTTCACAACGGGTCATTTCTGAGCCCAGGAGTAAAAAGATGGTCAGCCATAAGAACGGTGCCTTCCTACGTACCAGCTGTCCTTCAGCTCTAACTTTATTAAGCATGGCTTCCTTCTTCCTCTGTAAAAACTCCTTGACCTGAAAGGTCCGCTCTGCAGCCATCTGGGCCCGGCCCAGCCTGGAAAACAGAACACTGGAACGTTGAAGCAAATAATGCATTTATCATTTCTTTTTATTGAGATGCATGCGCTTCAGCTCAACTCACCGACTAATGTGGGCTTGTTTTGAAGCATGCTGTAACTTCTGTAGTTCTCTTCTGATGACATCATGATTCAGGCATTGAGTGGGGCTGTTGGACAGCACTGGGCCTGCAGCAGCCACACCACCACTGGAAAAACACCAACAAAGCTTTTACATTTATCTGATACAACCCAAACTGCAGTAAAGGAAGTGGAAAAACATGCGTTTACTGAACGGGACTGCCAGGTCCTGCTGAAGCGCCGTCCCTGCTGCGGTCTTTGGACTGTGACTTAGCCGTTTGATCCAGAGCAGCGTGGTAGTGTTCATACGGCCTCTTGTTAGGGATGGGGGCTGGGGCTGGAGCTGGGGCCAAATGGGAGCCTCGGACAACAGCGGCAACGCCTGCAGCGCGCTTACCCCCCATTAAACACTGGACACAAACATTTGCTTTGAGTTAAATAAATCAGAGCTTTTAAACACAGACATAACATTTTATGCAAGCTACCTTCCTCTCTGGGCTGCTACCTCCACTCGAACCCAGTACATGCTTCCATCCTTGTTCTCTGGCTTGGTTTATACGACTGATCTGCAAGAAATCCCATTTTTCACTTTTCATTCAGCTTGAATCATATCACGGCTTTTGTGGTCAGGGTTAGTGAAAGTAAAATATAAAGCTGAGCCACATTTCAGCCCAAAGCTATCCGACTCCACCTTAGCTTGTAGGAAAAGCAGTTTCTCACCTTTTCCTTCTCATACCTCTTCACTTGCTCTGCTTTCAACAGGAACATCTGGAAAGCAGAGAGTAGAAAACTACAAAGCTCAATAAATAAAAAATGAATACAAAGAAACTAAACTGAATGCTCACCTGCTCTTTCTGTTTTCTTTCTTTCTCCGTCTGTTCCATCTTTTTCTTTCCGATTCCCGCCTGTAGAGGAAAACAGGCGTCACACACAAAATATGTTCTAGAAAATACGGCTGAGGTTGCAGGGCTGCTCTGTCACAGGGAAAGGTGCTTAATGAAAAAGCTAATCCAAGCAGAGCACTTGTGTTGGTCTGGAGTGGAAAATGGGACAATCACGCATAACGGGCGAGGGGAAAACTGAAAGTGGTGGTAACAGGACACCCAAGTGTGTGTGTGTGCGAGAATGATAGAAGACGAAGGGAGGTCTAACGGGGATTAAGGTATACGGGTGCTCAGCTGTACCTCGTGTTTTTTCCTTTCCTCCTCCCCTTGACTCGGTCTCCTCTGAGGGGCTGCTGGGTTTGGGGCCTGAGCAACATACGACATGTGGCTTCAGAGTTAGCCGGCACAGTGTGATGCCACAACACTCAGAAACAGGCCCATGGGAGCCGGATGAGATTCAAGACAATGAACTTAACCGTTGATCAGCCTAAAGAAAATGACTGACCGGTTTGTGTTTTACAGCAGATTTCTTCTCCGATGAGCTCTTGGCTCCAGTTAAAGGCACTCCATATTTGGAAGCTGGTTTTGTAATTTTCTGGGCTGGAGCATCAGAGTGTGAAAAGAAGAGAAGCAATTCAGTCAAATAAAAAAACAATAACAGCTTGCTTTCACAGCACATAACATACAATAACTACAGTACACATAATATCCCTAAAAACATGAGGTGTAACACAGTTTGCCTGTCCTGCGCCGGCCGACTGCTGCAGCCTGGTGGATGAGACGAGTACATGTCCACACCTGTTAAAGCATGGACTAGCCCACGTAGCTTAATGTGACACGTAGTTCTTCTGAATTTGACCTTTCTTAAGGATTACAGTATTTGTGTTTTCAGAATAGGGTTTAAAGCAAGCAGCTGCATAACTGAGTGAAGACAAGGGTCGGGGTCATGAAGCAGGATTAAAGTCCGACAGCGGTAACTCCAGACTCATCTGGAGGTTTCACAAAGCTGTGTCATGCCTCTGTGGGACGCATCACCATAGCAATTACTGTAAAGCTTTGGTTCATTTCAGGGCTGTGGTGTGAATTTTGACACCTTGTTGGTTGGAGTTTAGGACTCACTGCAGTCTTCATGCTAAATCTGAGGGATAGGACAAGGAACAATGCTAGAAGTTATTAAATTATTTCCCACACACACACGTTGTCATTTTAATAAAACCAAAGCAAACTCATTCATGTCTCGATCATGTAGTGCTGACAAAATAACCGATTTAGATTAAACTCACAGAAGAAAATCCCTGAACTTGCATCTATAACAAATTACATTTTTGCATCAGCCTGATTCAAGATGGCGGTCGCAGCTACAGGATATTAGAAAGCATGGCTTTAGTCAATTTTACAGATGATGGTCTACAACAGCTGAGCATCCTTTACCACATGTACTTCAGCGTCTACCTGATCTTATGATAACGGACAGTCGTTTAAGATTTGACAAAAACTGCTTGAACGTATTTACTCCCTCAACACGAGGTGGTTTTATGTTTAAACCGCGAAAGGCAGATTGGGATTTGCATTCATTTGAGCAACCTAGGCCTTCAACACGATTCCAGATCTTTTCAGTGATGGACACTGAAGCACATTTCCTTATAATTTATTCTTCTTCTCTTCTCCAGGTGATTTTTGAGGATTGAGATATTGTTTATTTGTTTCCCTACCAACAGGTTTTAAATGCCATTCATGGCAACTGTGACAACTGAACTTTAAACTGTTCCAGAAGTCAAAGCATCACCTTACAACAGACTGAGATTCGGGCAACTGGTTGTAAAGCTTACTTAGTTCATGTCCACTAGCTTCTCTTTCAGACCTTCTGACCCAATTTAGTTATTTGTCTTTGATTACATCAATAGCAAAAACCTTTGGACTCTAACGTCATGAAGAGTAAGGCAACATTGTGCACGATTTTAAATTTATCCAATAAGGTAACATTAGAGAGGATGAGACGGGCAATGCTGCACAACTTCACCTACCTGATGGCACTTGTGCCAAACCCACTTTAGGCTGCTTGTGAAGAAAATGATGGCGGAATTCCTGAGCGATGATCTTGGGGGGGGGGGGGGGGGGGGGGGGAGACAAGCTTTTTTAAATGACCAAAGTTTGGTTTATAAAGACAAAGAAAGCATAGTAAAAGATAAAATCAAATCTACCTGTGGTGTGAGAAACTTCTCTATCCTGCAGAAAAGGAAAGGCTTGTCCAGTACGCTGCTGACTGAGGGCCTCTCTCGGGGGTTTCGTTTAAACAGCTGCGCCAAGAGAGACCGCAGTTCTTGGGAGTAGTGAACAGACACAGGAGGGAATGAACCACGAATGATCTTCAGGACCAAGTTCTTCATGTTGCCAGCTTCAAACTAAAAGGAAACACACACACACACGACTATTTGTATAATGAATGAACATGTTTAAGACAATAGAGTGGAAATCAACAGCACGACATTTCTGAATGTCAGATTTGAAACCAGAGTGTTTGCAGCCAAGAGCAGAATATATGAGTGAACACTGCAGGACTACAAAGAATGCATTAAAATGTGCACCGATATGTGAACAGCTTACACACAAATACTTACTGCATGCTTAAGAGTGCACATTTCATAGAGGACACATCCTAGGGCCCAAATGTCACTGCAGAAGGAAGGACAGTAGGGAAATAAGGTACACATGAACAGGCAGGGATGGCAGTCAGGGAAGGTTTACGTTCACAGAGTAGGCTATTAATAGTATTTAATGCATGTTAAACTGATTGGGGCCTATGTGAAAACTCCTGACTAAGCACTGGAATAGTTAGAATGACTAAAGTAGACACCATGAACACCTAAAACAGGCAAGGAAGAAAACAGTATTAGCTTTCTGCAGTATAAGTATCACGAGGTGACCATGCTGACATCACCAATAAGCAACACAATCCTGCATGAACTCACTGTTAAGAGTGCGGATATGAGGACTAAGAGGTTCTAATTTAAAGAGCAAGTCACCCCTACCAGAGTCTAACTCAACTCCCACTTCCTGTTTGAAAAATGCAACAAATGCTGTTGCCTAGCAGACCGAGGGGGCGAAGCCACTAATAAATACACACACAGGCTCACAACGACATTGTGACATCACATGGTACCAGCTAACGTTCTAGGGTACCTCTTAGCCAATAGCGATGGCAGATTTAAATTCAAATGCAGTGCAGAGTTTTTACCTGACGACGGCACAACACTGACAGTTTTAGGCAGAAAATTTAAATTTAGACTAAAATGCACTAAAGTGCAAAACTACTGACGACACGTGTCTGCAGCGCGATTAGACATGCATTGATAATTTATTAGAAGACAAAAAAAGCTGATTTGGGCGTGACTTGCTCTTTAAATGAAGGAAACACCGAAACACTGTTGATTCAAACTCATCCATTACCTTTTGTTGTTGTATGGTTTGTTTTCACAAATCTCTGGTGATAAATAATATGGTGTTCCTATGCATGTCCTCGCAAGATCAACAGTGCTGAAAATGAGAGGAGAACAACGTTTTTGTTGTCTTAACAAGTTTAAATGTTGTCCTTACGAAAATCAGCAGAAGGCACTGAACACACCTATTCAAGACTCTCGCAATTCCAAAGTCACCAAGCTGTACGGTCCCATCTTTTGTCAAAAATATGTTCTGTGCAGACATATTGACAACATTAAACAAACAAATAAATAATAGAATAAATAGCCTGTAAACCACAGATGCACAGAAAACAGTACCTGTGACTTAATATCCCTGTGGAGGATTTTTCGATCGTGTACATGCTTCAGAGCGAGGCAAATCTGGACAAACCAATCCAAGATCTTGGAAAGACAGAAAAAGGGCAAACCAAACAAGGAGGTATCAAAACAGAAATCACCATCGCATAATTCATTTAACACAAACACAGCTATTCAAAAATAATTACTCCATAGAGTTACAGCATCAAAGCTTACCTGCTCTTCTGAGAACAAAACTCCTTTTTGAGAGTTGATCTTCCTGAAAAGGTCTCCACCTTCACAATAATCCATCACGATGTACAAACATCCCCCTTCTAAAAATTCGAAGTGATATTAAACACACACACACACACACACACACACACACACACACACACACACACACACACACACACACACACAGATTATTGTAGTACAATTATTGTATTTCATCACAACAGGTGAACTCTGAATTATGTAAATACCTTCAAAAGACTCCTTATACTGGACAATATTGGGATGACTCATGTTGGCAAGAACAGCAACCTCTCTGCGAGATTCCTGCCTCTCTTTACTTGACATCTATAAAATTATATACAACTCATGTAAATTCATGGATTAACATGAGGAGGTAACTCACCCATGGAAAACGTGAATTATGCAAAGCATCTTACACCAGATATGCCAATCTCCTTGATGACATACTGGTGTCCATCTTCTTTGGATTTCACCAGGATAGCCTTTCCAAATGAACCTTCCCCGATTTTCTTCACCTTTTCGTACTTGTCCATGTTACTAGATAGGCTGACTTTACATGCTGAATCTGGAAATAGGAAAGTTCTGGATGATCTCTGTCTCTAAGCTTTGAATTAAAAGTTAGAAAACAAATGTCATTCATTAATCACAATTCTACACTAGATAAAACAAAAAGACATGAAGGAGTCAGAGCAGTGATGCTGAGAGTCAACACTGCCAGGTAGCTAACGCTGCTGACAGCTAGCTAGACGATGATTGCTACAAAAAACAAGAGTCCCGCTCAAAACCTGATGATAAAAAACGACCCTTACGTATCAAAATGACAAATTAATTACGAGAATAACATTTAACTTACCATTAGTTCCTCCAATCCTTGGAGTTTTGAAGAGATTCTAGAAATCGCTGCTAGCCTCACGCTCGAGCTGATGACGATGACTTTCTTTAGTTTTCATTGGACAATTTGACATTTCTCGAAAAGTGATTGGTTCCTACAGCTGTTGATCATCTCTCATAACCAACCCCCAATAAGGTTGTTGCTGTGAACATTTCCCTTAGCAACCACCATACAATTACAATAGCTAGCCACCGTTGAGGGATGTCGTTAAGCTTCGGCGTTACTCACTTTTTTTTTTACTTGTCATGAATTCAGATACAGACATTCACACAAACTGTGTTTTTGTGACAAGCAGTGGCTAGATCAGAATTAAACTCGCTTGTTATGTACATACAACACAAGCGAGTAATGTTGATCTAGACCACTGAATAATTTAGAGTCCCTTCTGCTTACAAACATTCTTTTCTTTTAGCACGGAGTAACACATTCGTTAAATTATCGACGTATATGCTTGTTACGCGTTCAATGTTGATGAGAACATTGACTTATTGACCGATGCTGGCAACACACCCAAAACAACCGCCCCAATGATAAATTAGGGTCACGTGACTGGCTCACGCACTCCTCCGTGTTTGATATATTGCAGTCCGAGTCGATGCAGATGACGCAGTGGTGAGGACTAGTGAAGATGGCTCCTTTTCCAGACGAGGTGGATGTTTTTACTGGCCCACACTGGCGAATGAAGCAGCTTGTGGGTCTGTATTGTGAAAAGGTGCGTAGATATCAATTTAATTCGTTAATTTTGAGTTTTACAAATGAAACCGATCGTTTTTCTTACTAAAGGATGACTGAGCGCAGGTTAGCATGCTAGCTAGTTGATGTTAGCTGGTAGTGTGTTTAGCTGTGAACCGAAGCAGATGAACTGTCGGATGTCTGGATTGCTCCTACACACGGATTCACGTGTTTTTAGTTAGACTTGTGTGGAAATGCCTGAGTTTTACTTGCCTTTAATGTTGTTGTATCAGCTCTTTTGTAACCTACTCGAAACACGCCTCTTGTAGTTTTAGTTATGTTCCAATTAACAGAGCTACTTTGCTAATGGGATTGGAGAGCAGGTTGCAAGTTCTCTGCCAATACGTGTCAGACTAGCATATTTAGGTCACCACTGCAGATATTTCTGTTAACGCGGTACACTGTGCACAATTACGTGAAGCATCTGTTAGCATAACTATGACAACAGAATTAACAATATTTCAAGTTTCACTACTGACCTAATTTTAGTTTTTTTTTTCAGCTGTCTCAAACGAACTTCTCCAACAACAATGATTTCCGTTCCTTTCTTACGTCGCTGTGCGCCACCTTCAAGGAGTTCAAGATGCATGAGCAAATAGAGAATGAGTACATTATTGGCCTGTTGCAACAGCGTTGCTGCACGGCCTATAATGTGCATTCTGACAACAAACTTTCAGAGATGTTGTCCCTCTTTGAAAAGGGGCTGCAAAGCGTCAAGGTAACGTGTAAAATTTGTCAGACTAATTCACACTCATGCCAGTTCCACAGAATTACTGGTTGTTGCACTTTTAGAAAAACACCAGGCTTAACTTGAATGTAGATCATATACACATTTTGCTCAGCTGATGACAGGGCCGCACTGTGTCATTAGAGGTGACGCTGTTAATTTTCACATGCATGTAATTTATAACACTAGTGTATGTTTGAAATTTGTATTTGTTTTTTGAGTATTTTAAACATCTTATTCAGTAAAATTGCACGAAACATTTCATTGGCAGTTTTTCACATCTGAATTTAAAGAGCAAGTCACCCCCAAATCAACTTTTTTTTCCTGATAAACTATATAAATGCGTGTCTAGTCGTGCTGCAGACATGTGTAGTTAGTAGTTTGCACTTAAGTGCATTTTAGTTCAAATTTAAATTTTCTGCCTGAAACTGTCAGTGTTGTGCCGTTGTCAGGTTAAAAACTCTGCACTGCATTTGAATTTAAATCTGCCATCGCTATTGGCTAAGAGGTACCCTGGAATGTTAGCTGGTACCATGATGTCACAATGTGTGTGTGTGTGTGTGTGTGTGTGTGTGTGTGTGTGTGTGTGTGTGTGTGTGTGTGTGTGTGTGTGTGTGTGTGTGTGTGTGTGTGTGTGTTAGCGGCTATGGCCTCTTGGTCTGCTAGGCAACAGCATTTGTTGCATTTTTCAAACAGGAAGTGAGAGTTGAGTAAGTATCTGGTCGGGGGTGACTTGCTCTTTAAAGAGCAAGTCACCCCCAAATAACTTTTTTTTGCTGATAAACTAAATAAACGAGTGTCTAATCGTGCTGCAGACACGTGTCGTCAATAATTTGGCACTTCAGTGCATCTTGGTTAAAATTTAAATATTCTGCCTAAAACTGGCAGTGTTGTGCCGTTGTCAGGTAAAAACTCTGCACTGTATTTTAATTTAAATCTGCCACCGCTATTGGCTAAGAAGTATGCTATGATGTAAACTGGTACATTATGATGTCACAATGCTGTGGTGAGCCTGAGTGTGTGTGTATTTGTTAGCGGCTCCGCCCCCTCGGTCTGCCAGGCAACAGCATGTGTTGCATTTTTCAAACATGAAGTGGGAGTGGAGTTAGACTCTGGTAGGGGTTGACTTGCTCTTTAAGATTTTTTTGAGAAGAAAAACACAGGCAAGCCATCCTATTTACAAATGGTAAATGGCCTGCATTTGTATAATGCCTTCATAGGGTTCTGCAAGGTGTTTCACAACACTATCAGTCACTCACACATTCACACACTGGTGGGGATGAGCTACAATGTAGCCACAGCTGCCCTGGGGTGCACTGACAGAGGCGAGGCTGCCGAACACTGGTGCCACTGGTTTCTCTGACCACCACGAGCAGGCAAGGCAGGTTAAGTGTCTTGCCCAAGGACACAACAGCAGCATTCTCTTGTCGGAGCCGGGATTGAACCTGCAATCTTCCGATTACTTATTGGACAACCCGCTCTACCTCCTGAGCTACTGCTGTCCTAGAAAGTTCAGTCGAGGGGCAGAATCTACGGTTGTCTTTCAAACTGTCTACGCATACAATTGGACAACGAACCACTACGGTTGTCAGTCACGGGGCAGTCCGCCATCCACCGTCGAAGAAAACGCAAATTTCTAAATAAGGACTTAAGTCTAAATGGTCCAAAGTTGAGGCCAAAGCCATTATAAAGAGAATCCGCCGTAACCGTTTCGCTCCATTGCATCATCCCACCCACTAAGCACGGTGATTTAGCACACTACAATACTGATCTGGTCTGCAGAGTCTGGACTGTGCAAAATGGCTTTGCTTTTGCTACTATCATCAAGACTTGTAGGCTATTGGATTTAGACATCAGTATGTGTCAAAAAGAGACCTGTTTTGTTTAATCTGCTAAAATAGATAAATTATAACGGGATTTCCAGATTGAAACTTTTGTGTAAATCTGAACTTGTGCTCTTCCAGTAGCAAAAACAAAAATGTTATTTGAGATTTTTCTTCCTCTCTGAAAGAAAAGCTTTCCTGCAGAAATAAATAATACTGCTTTGTGGTATTTGTAAGTATTGGTTAAATTCAATTTCCCCACAGTAAAACAAATTATAACTTTGGGTCACAGTTTCTAACATTCCTGTTTCTGACACCTAAATTAAATCACCATAATCGCTTGTCACACAATGTTTACATCCTTTTAGATGTAAGATCACTCTCACTGATGAGGCAAAATACAAAAACAGTATCTAAGTTGTGTTTACTCTTCATACTCTTGGATATTTGAGACAGCGATCAGAAATAAATCATTAAGTAACAATAATTGTTCTGTTTTTAGAGTGAATATGAGCAGCTAAACTATGCCCAGCAGCTGAAGGAGAGACTAGAGGCGTTCACGCAGGACTTTCTACCACACATGAAGGAAGAAGAGGAGGTACATGGTGCTCAGATTTATTAAACTCGTTTAGTCATTTCTGATTCTTTTCTGCATTAATTTATGACTGAAATGATCTTAGACAACTCTTGCTCTGCTACGACCGGTTTTTAAACAAGGGAGATTTGTTCTAGGTGTTTCAGCCTATGCTAATGCAGTACTTAACCTATGACGAGCTGAAGGACCTCAAGAAGCAGGTGATCGCGCAGCACTGCAACCAACAGCAATGTGAAAGTGCTGCTGAGGTGCTGAAGGGCT
Organism: Nothobranchius furzeri; assembly: GCF_043380555.1. Lineage (NCBI taxonomy): Eukaryota > Metazoa > Chordata > Actinopteri > Cyprinodontiformes > Nothobranchiidae > Nothobranchius > Nothobranchius furzeri. The sequence continues at coordinate 39,054,819 of NC_091748.1, read as the reverse complement.
TCCGTCTGTGGACCCAGGCCGAGGAGCTGCAAAAGGCTTTTAAATATGCTGATCATGAGAAGACTGATTACGGTTAGTGGATATCATTACAGATGTCTCAACTTTATTACACCATGTCTCAGGGGTGGGAGGTGCACTCTGGTTTTTCATGCATCATGATGTAGGCACCAACAACTCTGAAATGTTCAAAATTTCATTTCTTAGCAGTATTTAATACCATAATGTCGAAGACTGTAAAAGGCAGAACAAAAGTGCACCATAAGTTCTACCTGTGTGCAATGAGTCATAACCGTGTGAATAGTGCACTATAGTGAATAGCTGAGAAAGACCTGGTGTTCCTCCATGGGAGCGAGCCGCCTTTGTGAGCCTCACTCTGTGTGACTTTTCAGCATTTTCTCTGTGAGAGACTCGGTTTGCTATCAGTTACTAATCCTGTAAGACATTATAATGACCTGTTTAATAGATCTGTCTGTCTCTGTAGAAGCTAAAAATTAGAATCTGGTACAAAATTTCATTTATGTCAATAATCCAACTCCGACTGAGAGACCATCTTAAGGCTCGGGAACCCTTTGCAGGTGTTCTGCATCCATTATCTGATTAGAGTGACACTTGAAGCTTTGTAAATCTTACCATTTTTTTTTCTGCAGTTAAATATCACAAAAGCTTTTGGTTTATGTAGCATTTAATCATCAAAGTCATTGACTTCAAGAAGGAACACTGCCTTGGAAAGCGGATGTCATTTGGATGAGGGGTATTTGAGTGAGTCGTCTCGCCTTTTCTCAGATCTGGAAAAAAGCAGGAATACTTCAACCCACATCTCCCAGCTTCCTACAGAAATCCTGCTGAGATTCTTCCATTTCTTGGGCCCTGAGGATCTGTGTCGCTGTAGTCAGGTGTGCAGCTCCTGGTCAGAGCTGGCCAAGACCGGTTCTCTGTGGAGGCACCTCTATCCGGTACGCTGGGCAAGAGGTATGCTACAGCTTCAGATAGCTTTCAATTTTGGTACCGTTACCTAGCTTAATGGATTTGGTTATACCGTAAATCCTCTAATTGAGGCCCGGGCCTGTATTTGACTCAAGCTCATCAAGCTCCGGGCCTTTATTGGAAGGAGGGCCAGAATTAGAGGCAGGCCTCAATTTCTATTTGAGCAAAATAAACTAATGGTTCGTTGGAGTTTTTGACAATTAAAATTGAGCCCACATTTTCAAAGTTAAACACATTTCTTTTAACAACGGTAGTTTCTGCTTCAGCCCTCTCCCCCCTCCCCCTGCTTCAGCCCTCTCCCCCCTCCCCCTGCACAGCGGCCGCAAACTCACTGATGCGCCTGCAGCCTCTCGGAGTTCCTGCTGCTCTAAACATTAAAATAATTATTTCATTTTCTGTTCCTCACTTCTGATTACCTTCAATGGTGTCTGTTTGTTGCAACAGCAGGTACAAAAACTAACTTGTTGTTATTTGACTATTTTTCTGTTCTGCCTGTTTATTATCTTCCTGCATCTCCTCTCAATCCTAAAGAGAAACTGCTACCTGGGTTCATATATATTCACCTCATGAGTTACCTTTGAACTGCAGTTCTAAAAGATCTACCGACCGCTAAAACAGCAGAGTGCTCGCCGGCCGCATCAGTGATCGGTGCGTCACCGGAGGACAAAACAGGTGATGCGCCCCGCTCCACAGCAGCGAAACGCATCAGGCACAAATAAAACAAAAGACAGAAAACATAAAAGGAAATGAGCCGACATGAACGATCGCGTGTAAATTAGTTTTTGAGGTGGCGACACCTGATTTGATAATGTTACTGTGACCGTGCTCAGGACGCAGATGTCTGGAGCGCGTCATCAATCAGAGCTTTGCATGCGCAAGCTGGTTAAGGTTAGGATGGGGGTGAGGGGAAGGTTAAATTGCAAGAGGGTAAAGGTCACAGTTTGGTTAAATGTCCGTTTTACGGCGGGTGTCGGTACCGACGCTCTGACACAGCGCGTTGCCTCCCGACGCACTGGAGCTTGTCACCTGCTGACAGCAGGCTGCTGTCTTTTCCGAGGACTGCATCTTGCCCGTCATTATCACGTGACAGCGACTAGTCGATGACAGGCATAACAAGTCACTATGGAGCGGTGAAGTCGACTAGTGACTAGTTCACACAACCCCTGCTACTGCTCCCCAGAGTGTTCTGCAGCATAATCAGCACGTTCTCTTTGAACTTGATATCAAATTTTCGCCTCCTCTTCGTCTCCGCACGGTTAAAGTTACCCTCGCGGTCTATCACTGGCAAATCAAAAGTGAGACGATGTCACAACCGTCCCCCTGTGGTACTTGCTTGTTACCACATTCCACCCGGCCACAATAAAAAACCGGCCATTATTCACCTCCGCTGACTCTGACACCGGCCAAAATACGATACCCGGCCTTTAATTGAATACAGGCTAATATTAGAGGATTTACGGTTACTACTAATATGTATTTAAAATAAAAAGGCTTTCCGACTCAGACATATGCTGTTTTCATACACAATAGTTTTTTATTATTTCTTTGCTGTGTAACGTTTCAATAGTTACATCTTACGCAATGAACCATAAAATGTAAGATTCCATAGGAAATATGAAATCAATCTGACGGATCTTAGAATATTTCTTTTACCAGAAGATTGGAACTTTTTATTGCAGGGATTAGATAACACTTCATATTAACCCAGAGACCAGAGAGAGACAAGTTTTATAGTTTAAGAAGATTTATTTCTAAATGATTTAAAACGAGGCTAACTAACTCTAAACACTGTGTGATGAATGGATCTAGGTGTGAATGAGACAAGATGGATGGTGTAATGTGGAATGTTGATATCAGAACTCTCGTTTTCAGAGAAGCATTAGTTCTGTGTGGGAGCGAATGTTTTGCTCTGAACTACAGTCGGAGTTTCAAAACCACATTCAGAAGCCATATTGCCGCTCTACATAGCCTTGTCGGAGACCTCCGTTTTAGATCCAGAATGCCAGGTCCTCGGACCCCCTTTTGGTACCGGAGCCGATGAAACGGCGTACGGTACGACAGACTAGTCTTGGAGTGCCTCCAGGCAAGCGACAGGTGGTTGATGGCGTCAGCGGGACCCTGAAGGGTCAGTGAGCTCAGCTTTACTCTGAAGGAGCGTTGCGTTCAGGTGTAGCTTGCAACAGGTTTTATTATCCAGCTTGTCGAGGTTCTTTGTGGTTAAAAAGTTACGAGTGGCCGGCTCGAAACTCCAGAACGTTTAAACTCTGAGTTAAGGGTGACGTGGGAATTAGTTTTATAATTCAGATGTTTTGATTAATGGTCGAATCAGGATTTGACAACAAAAGGGTGTGGTATAAACACCACGCAAAGCCACGCCACGCGT
>NC_091748.1:39021452-39046452 GCF_043380555.1 Nothobranchius furzeri | reverse complement strand
GGACATGAATGGTTATTGTTCTGCACTCGGATCAGCCGACGCTCTGAACTCAGGCAACTAGTAGAGGGTGTACGCAGCTACATTTATGCTTTAGACTTGTAATTGGTATTTGGGTCCTGAAACATTTAGTTTTCATGCACTCCAGTGGGCCAAAAGACTGACACCCAGAGATCTGACGAGATTAGACCTAGAGATGCTCCTGGAGCGGTTTAAAGATTTGGAATAATCTGTCAAGCTGCTTTTTTCATACATGTCCAGGTTGTTTTTCCTTGTAAAGCCTTGCATGAGCTCCACTGTAATTGTTGAACTATCAATAAAAGTGAGCGGTTAAACACAGCATTGATCCATTTTATGGGGAAAAGGGGAAATAATCCAACTTTAGTATATTTTGGTTATAGCATTGAGACATTTTAATATAACACATCTGAGTTGACATGGCTGGGAGTTTTTGTTCACATGTTCTTTGTGTTCCTAAATGAACTTCTGTAGTATGTTGCTGGAATTAAATGCAAACTTGGGGCCAACGGTACGACTTACATCTTTTATTAAACCAGAGGTGGGTGACTGCAAACTTAAAATTCATTTACATATATTACAAAATACAGCTTCAAATATTGAAGTATAAAATAGTGTTTGCAAAAACATTCAAATACAAAGAAGTTCTCTCATGGGCGGGTGAGGGAGGCCAGGTACACCCACACAGAGAGCACGTAGCTAGGGTACGGATGCACATACACAGCCAGAGCAAACTCCACGTTGGACACCTGGACGTTGTGAACTCCAGTGCTGTACACTGCCTCTATGATGGGACGAATCTCGGAGAATGGCATGTGCAGGGGGAATCCTGCAATCTGGAAATGAGATGTCACACCTGTCAGCTTCTGAGGGAGCATAGAGACTTCATTCGTTAGTTGCATGTTACTCTGAAACCTCTCCTCTAACTCACCCTGTAGTCTCCCAGCAGGTTCTGCAGCTCGTGGCGATGCGCCTTAGCCACATCCTGTCCTCTGCTCAGCTCCAGTTTGGGTAGGAATTGCTTCAGGATGCTGTTGCAGTACCGGTTCCAGCGAGTAGGGTGACGAGGACGCCACTCCATGACCTTCTCCTTCAGAATCTTCTCAATTCTACTCAGATCAGAAGGAGTCATGTTTTAGTCTGTAGTAGTAGGCAGAGAGTTAACCGCTGGTGCTATTACTCACCTGTCCTGAAGGTCAGAGGCAGCTGCTCTGTCCGTGTGGAAGTACACCAGCTCCTCTGGCTGGAGGGTACATTAAATTAGAGGAACAGGAACACATGCATGATTAGAAATAAAAAATAACTCCTACCTGCACACTAGACAGCCCGGGGTGGGAGAAGGAGCGAGAGAAAAACGGTTTCCACCAGCTGGTGTTTGTGACGTCAAAGCTCATATTTACTGGTGATGCTTTCTCTTGAATGTTGAACCAAACCTAAACAGTTATGGAAACACGGATCCTCTGAAGATGTTATAAAAGGAAGTTAATGTGCTCTAACTCAGGCTATTTTAATTCGTCCTCACTCACATTGTCAGAACTGACCAAGCAGCCAATCGTTTGGAGAGGGCAGAAGGTGTCGTCTCTCTCGAAGCACTGGCCACTGCTAGGGTTCCAGATGAAGAACCCACTGGGCTCGTGGGTCAGAACGTAAGCTGTAGGTCCCTGAAAGCCGTTAACAACCATCAGTGTGTCTATTCAAACTAACGTCAGTGTTAGTATGTGAAGGTCGCCCACCTCTGGTATGGCCGTGCCCATTATGAGCCAGGCTTTCTTGCCCAAAAACAGAAAGTAGTTGCACAACAGAACAGCGTGTTCTTCTTCATCTCCTGCTAGCAGAGTCAGGAATTGCTAAAAAACAAAAAAGCACCTAATCATCAAAAAAGCATTTCCCTGACTCGTTTGATCCCGTCTCAAAGATGTTTCACTCACATCACAGGTGCTCCACAAGTCACAAGGCCCGCAGAAGGAAAGTTCATCAGGCAGAGACGGGATGAGGGAGACGTATCGAGCCACCAGCGTCTGTCAGGACAGCGAAAGTGTTCATTCAAGTAGAAACACGAGTATCATCTGAATCCAGCACCATCACACAGACCGTGGCTTCCTGAGGGTTATTAGGAAATGCATCAAGGAACTCCTGTGGAGGTTTGAGGGGTCGGATGTAACGAGTGATGAAAACAGTTTTCCCATTCAGGTCTATGACTGTAGTGATGCAGGGTCGGTCTGGATACCGCAGAGCTGCAGCCCTCTCAAACGTCTCTGAAGCCTGCAGAAGTCGCTCATCCTCTTGACTCTCAAACTGCATTAAAGAGCAGAAGTTACAGCACGACACAGGCAGGCACCACGCAAGAATACTTAAATAGAAACGAGGCGAATAACGCTGTTACCGTCATTTCCTTTATCTAGTGCATGCAGAAGAGCAAAGGCCATCAACGTTCAAATGAATAAACTCATGTTACAGAATCCTGACTGAACAGGTTGTTTCAAAATTAAATAGTTAAAAAACCAGAGCCAACAGACACGCATGTAAAGAAAACAGCAAAGCAGCAAGAGCTCCTGCAGCTCGTCACCTGACAGACCTACCTTCTCCCTGATGGCCTCTCCAGGCACCAGCTGGGGCTCCATAGTGATGAAGAGTCGGATGAACGTTCCTTCGTTTGGTTTCCTGAAATGGTCATAAGCAGCAAAGCTGCCATGCTCCTTGCTGTATCCAAGCAGCACAGCTGGAGTGTTCACTCTGAATGCTCCATCAATCTGCCGGGTACCGAAAGCAAAATCAGCAGCAAGTATGAAAAAGTTTCCGTTTGCAGAAGCAACTCTTACCCTGGACTGAGAGTAGATGGTGCTGAAAGGAATCTTGACCGAGCCCAGCCAGTGCTTCTCTGTTTGTGTGTGAACAGACGGCCTCCTCTCTTTGTTGCTCTGTGGAGCAACACCATAAATAATTCAATAAGCGAGGCAGCTATGCATGTGGGGGAGTGAGAACCCGCCCGTGTTTACTCACCGCTGCAGCTTCATGAACCACTTCATCAAATATGTTGATGAAGACTTCATCTTTGACCGACTGTAGGCCCGTAGTGCTGTAGTCACCGTTAGGAGCGCTGCAGAGGACACGACTCCCAAGTCAGCTCACTCATACACGACTCTGTTTTCTACTTACTGCACAAGGAGCTGTGTTTTTAGCTACCCTGGAAGCTGCTTCCTGTGGATGGAAATGTGTGATTTTTTTAAGACACCTGAAAGGCAGCTGCAGCTCCTCGTTCCAGCTGGGGTTTGGGCCGTCAGCCGTGGTTGTTTGAAGCACCGTGCGCTGGAAGGACACCTCCACGAATGGCTTCACCTGTACCTGAAAAGGTTTAATGTCCTTTCATGCCTTTCACAGCAGTTTTAAACTGAAAGCATCTTAAGGGTGGCTGGTTCATGAGAAACATTCCAGCTGGAAAGCAGAATTCTGGTGTACGCTACCTGGCTGATGAACCACTCGCTGCCCTGGATGGCGCTCTGAGAAGACTGTCCTGGTTTACTAGAAACATAAAAGTAGAATCAGCATTTACCTTGTTGTCTCCTGTAATTAAAACACTTCTGTTCAGATAGAAATGAGCCAGTGAGATTTAACGCTCCACTCGCTTGCTGTGCGGCTTGCGGACTGGGATGTTGTGGGCTCGGATGATGTTGATGAGCAGTCTGACGTCTCCGTCCGACAGATTCTGAGCCGTCACTTTCTTTCTCTCCTTCCTCTGAGGTTTGAGTGGCCGTTTGGGTTCGGCCAGCTTGAACAGGTTAAGGCCCAGAATCCTGTAGCGGCATCAAGCATGCAATCACAAAGCTGCTGGTTCTAAATAACATCCAACTGATTCATGAGTCAACATTCATTTTACAGAATACATTTGAAGATGGGCTTGTTAACTATTAACAGTATTCAGTACTTCCTAGTATTTGCATTTTTACAGTCACAGTCAGTACTGATTTTCACATGCGCTGATGGGAAGAACTTAAAATGAACCAGTGATGTGGAAATCCTTTTCCTGCTCTGAGATGCTGCGATGATTAATCTACAGCTACGTTTAAAATCTGTGCATTAACCTGTAAATGGGATAAAAATGCCAGAGCAAAAGGCTGACAGACAAAACAGATAAAACAGATAAACAGTACTTTGTTACGACCCTTTTGAGCAAAAACGCTCCTGCTAATTCCAGAAAGGACTGAATACTGCAGGAGGTCTACGTCACTACTGCTCTGATGGCTGGATTATAACTAGAAACACAAAAGGGGATAAAGTGAAATACTAAAGAACATACCCTGAACCTGCACCACTGTAAACATTAATAACAGCAGAAACATGGAAAAGGAGAGTTAAAGCTTTCAGTACTGGACAAAATACCTAAAGTAACAAATAATCAGAGGGGCTGCTGATGATCCTAATAAGCATCTGCACTAAATGTTTCTAATAAATATTTACTAGTTACACGTCCTAACCAAGCCCTCATAATTCGGGTCTGGAAATGAAGCAAAACAGGAAGTGAAATAAATTGCAGTTCCACCCTCATCCACTAGGGGCTGGTGTCAGAAGCGAGCAAATCCTCATTGACTCCCATGTTAAAAATACCAATTTCACAGCAGAAATAAACATGTTTACAGCCTGGTACCAGAACATGTTTTTGGTTTAAATGATCTAGTTTACACTCATGACAACTCTGAGGGGGGTGAATGTTTTTCTCACTCTTCTGTTTAAGTGTATTGAAAGCCTAAAATTCTGTATAATTAATGAGCATCAGACCCACGTGACCACAGAGCTAGCTCCGTGGAAAGGCCTCAGTAGAGCCTCGGTCTGGCCTGGAAACTGCTCCAGGATTTTGAGTCTCTCAACTTAGACCATTAGTTGTAGCGTGTGTGTGTTCTTGTTTGGATATTATTTGTGCAATTGTTGGACAAAATGACTTGCTGTGGCATTAATTGCACTAATAGAGCGTCCAAGGAGTCTCCACTTCATTGTTTTCGGTAAGTAAAATTATATTTATGTATTTTAGGTCACTGCCGAGCTGAGCTTAGATTTGAACATGTACTGTTTAACCATGAAATGTAAATGTAATAGGGTAAAACCCAGTGCATTTAACATAATGCTGCACTTTAGAAAATGGGCTGAAATATGACATGTTGGTGGAGCTGGGTTCCCACTATCGGTATGGTCCTCTCCCCCCAGCGGCAGCTCGGCGCATCTCTGTCTGATCGCGGCACCTGTCTGCTGCGTGGGCTATCGGCTTGTGGAGCTCTCGGAGACCTCTGTGTTCCACCCGGGTTTACCCAGCGGTCAGCCCGGCGTATCTCTGACTCAGAAGCTCTGGTGTTGTGCACCGCTAGGTAGCTACCTCCGTTAGCTTAGCTCCCACCTCCGTGTTAGCTTTAGGTTAGCTTGTAGCGACATCGCTTCAGTTCGACGGGTGTCGTCATTTGATCCCAGCCTTACAGCCCCACCCTCAGCTCCACCTCTTTCCCCTTTTATGGAATTGTCTGGGTTTGACGGAACCTGTGACACGGTCAAAATGGCGGTGGTGGCCACCTCCCACTTTGGCACAAAAACGTGTTACTGGAGCCTTTGGACACAAATTGTCCAGTATGTATGTTGATGGTCCTACTGTGAGAGACCTAGCTTTAACATAATCGTCTGAATTCAAGAGGAGAACTCTTGCTGTGTGAAGATCAATCAGAGGAAAAGCTCCATGAGAGGAGATGTACTTACTTCAGTCTGTGCCAAACGCTGACTCTGCCCCTCTCCCAGCTGAGCTGACTGTGATGACGAGAGCCCTGACCTCTGTGGTACCAGCTATCTAACCTTGCCTTTTCAACTACAGATGGGAACTGTGGCTTTGCCTGCACCTTTGCACTCATGTTAACAAAAGGAACACGCAGAGGTTTAACAGGAGTTATAAGATCAAACGTGTTTATCTAACACAACATGACCAGATCAAATGGAGAAGAAAGTCAGACTGCTTAGTCTTCTGGAGGGTTTACCCGATGCTCGGGATCTCCTCTTCCACCACCAAGTCAGACAGCAGGTAGTGATGTTTGGCCTGAATGAATCGGTTGATGACGGATTCTCGTATCTGTGGGGAAACGGAAGGATCAGAGTAAACTAGACGCTGTTCTGTTTTTAAAATTAAAATTCTAACATGTGTGCCTTCTTACCTTCTGAAGATATCTGGCCACCAAAGCTCTGTGAGAATCCAAATGCTCTTCCTTGTTGATTATCTCTTCATCTCTCAGTCGTCTGTCATATTCCTAAAACATTCCAGCCAAAGTGAATGAAAAGAAACCTCCATCCTGCGTGTTCTGATGTGTGTATCTGCCAGACTCTGACCTTGAACACCTCCTCTGACGTCTCACTGGAGAACGCAGGAACAAATTTGTAGTTGCGGAACTCGGGGACTCCCTGGTGCCTCAGCCTGAGCAGGCGGAATCGTTTGGATTTCTCCATCTCTTCATCAGTCGCAAAATTAAATTCCTCCTGCAGGTGTTCCAGACGGAAGTAGTCCGGAGCGGTCACCTCCCCGCTGCTGGCCACCTGTCAACACACCAACAGCTTCCTCGTCACAGCCGGGTTCCTTTTGAGCCATCTTCAGCACCAACAGAATGGTTCTGCTGCTCACCTTTAGCAGCTGCATGATGGAGGCATTGTTTGGATCATTGGGATCCAGTCGTGACTGTGTGGCCCACTCACTAATCTTCTTCATGTCGTACAGTCCAGATGCACCGATATAAGTGACTGCGTCCAGATGCCCCAAACCACTGAGACATCGGGTTGATTAGAGTTAACATCACAGAAACAAAGCCTGCTCAGGTGGCTTGCTAGTGTAGGCGAGCCCAAATGTTTAGAGCCAAAGTCAATGATGGACTCTTCTGTGTCACGGGTGCTCTGTGGGATTTACTACTGCTGGAAAACTGACACCTGGGACCAGTTGCTCCAAACCTTTTCTTCCTGGTCACTTCAGCAGCATTCCCAAAAGTCACGAGCGCTAAACCTTTTCCTAAAACATTCAAAGAATCTTGAAGCTTCCATACGTCTTTCTGAGAGGAGCTGAAGGCATGTGTAAATATCAGTAACTAAAGCAGGAAACACACGTCCTCCTGAAACCTGGGCCGTGTAACTGGGTTGTTTCATCTGCAGATGAAATATTTTATGGCTCCACATTTCATCATTTTCCAACTCCAACATCTTTATACCACATGGTGTTCATAGTGTTTGCTAGTTGCTGTACTTCTAGACTAAATGCTGTCTTACAGGAAAACACAACAGATTTATGAATAATAATAATAATAATAATAATAATAATGCATTGAACTTATATAGCGCTTTTCTAGACACCCAAAGACGCTTTCACACACTCTCACATTCACACACTGCTAGTGATGGTAAGCTACTTGTAGCCACAGCCGCCCTGGGGAGGTCTGACAGAGGCGAGGCTGCCATTTGGCGCCGTCGGCCCCTCTGACCACCACTAACACAGGCAAGTTGGGTGAAGTGTCTTGCCCAAGGACTCAACAGCAGGATACCCCTGGCGGGAGCTGGAATCGAACCCATGACCCTCCGATCATGAGGCAACCCGCTCTGCCACCTGAGCTACTGCTGCCCCAAATCTGAATGCAGCCTTTCCATTATTATTCTATTCTCTGCAGTCCAAAAATCACAGTAAGTACAGTCAAACACACGTGTGTGTATAGCAGCGTTTCTGATGCATGCACTCACACACTCAGTAGATCAGTGTAATTATGACTACGTACATCTGTGCAGAAAAACTTTGATCACACCTGTGATCGTCAGAGATCCCAGTTTAAGAACCCCACTGGTAAAGAATCTAAACCAGTGGATCTCTCCTAGAGAGACTACCTGTGTGCAGCACCTAGCTGCTGGGAAACAGGAGGAGCGCGCGGTACATCATCTTCCCCGATCCCCCAGGAAACGCAGCATGCCAGCTTCCCAGAGGTCAGCAGGATCACTTTGTTGCTTCCATCAGGCTCAAAGGACAGCGGCACATCTGAGGAGGCGCAGAGCAAGGAAGGACAAGGAGGGTCATGAAAATGTCCCATGCCCCCATAAAATCCAGTTTATACTTGGACAGAGACTAGAGTTGAGATTAAAACCTTAAAGGGACAGCTCAGAGGGTCTCAAGTGAGATTTCGTGAAAAGGATAAACAGTTGGCATATGTCCTGTTAAAGGTAACTATTTCAGTTTTCAGGAACACAGGTCAGTTCAGATCGATGAGCTAACAGCTAGTATGAGTAGGGCCAATTACAAAGTGTTTGTGTCATCTTTAAACAACACTAATCTAAAACACTAGCAGCTCATGTAAGTGCTATTTCATAAACATTTACATCACCATATATTTTATATTAAACAGCTATTCACATCAAACTCAGCGGTGACTCTAAAACTAAGGAGACCAGTTTCTTCCTGGCTTGAATTTATGACATTTCAGCCAGAAAATACTTCAAATGTGAAAAATGATGGCATGGTAAAGGTTATAAAATAGCATCTGCATAAACTGCTGTGAAGTTTTAGGAACGTTTGTAAATGTTTAGTCAAAACCAATCTCTGTTACTCCTAACTGAAGCTGTTCATAGCTACAAGTAAGACGTCGATCGATCGTAACATTTCAACAAAACCTCGCTTTAAGAGACTTGAACTACTGCTTAGTTCAATCATTTCTGACAGTCCTAAACTATAAATCTGCAAGTTTTAAGATCTTTCAGACTCTGCCTTCATTTTTGAAAGTTCTCATTCAATCATTTGTTCTATAAATCTGCCGAGGCCTACAGTATGGATTAAAATGTTGTATGCTGTTTAGTGTAGAAGCTGTGTGTGTGTGTGGGTGGGTGGCGCAGCAGGATTTGGAGACTTACTCATTAATATTCATGATATGCCAACATCTTGCCTCTGATTGGCTAACAGTAACTTGACTCTTCTGCTGCCTTCAATCCTTCTTCTTACTTGGGTAACAAATGATGATTTCTCTCCACAAACAACACAAGCCTGAAGAGGTTCTGCCACGTTGTGAAGATGCTAATGATTAGCTTCTACTAGCTGACATGTGCTCTGCTCTCTCCTGGATGCTAAATCAATACAGCTTTTCTGTGGGTGGTGGCAAGCCAAGAAGGGCGAGGCAGTTTTCCCCTGTGACGTAGATCTGTACGGCTTTACCACACAGTCTGTTTTCTATCGGCAGAGTAATGCAGGAAATAGGGGTAGAAACTATTTTCATGATCAGCTTGCATGTGAAACTCAGCATGACAGACTGTTTCCAAAAACAAGTATTATAGTTTCTCAGTGAACGAGAACTTTAAGGACACTGCACACCATAGTTGACTGAAAATGATCCTGTTAGTAAATCTTAACAGGAACACTTGTTGGGAACAGGAATGTTACACGGCACTGTACATATGCGAGTGAAGCAGAAATGAACAACAGTATTTACCACTTCCTACTCCTTCATGATCAAACATGACTCTTTGGTTGCTGCTAAACTCAAACGTCTCCACAGGAGCGCTGCCTGTAACCACTGAGGGTTCTGGTACCGGAACAAACACCTGAGCCAGGAGGGAGGAGGATGATCCAATCTGCTCAAACACCTGCACACAACACACACACGCACACACACACACACACACACACACACACACACACACACACACACACACACACACACACACACACACACACACACACACGCAGACACACACACACACACACACACACACACACACACACACACACACACACACACACACGCACACACACACACACGCAGACACACACACACACACACACACACACACACACACGCAGACACACACACACACACACGCACACACACACACACACACACACACACACACACACACACGCACACACACACACACACACACACACACACACACACACACACACACACACACACACAGAACTGATGAGAAACAGACTGCAGCTGCAGCAGTAACAACCTTGCGGTGCATTCAGAGTTCCTCTACTCCACCTGCAGATTCATGCTCTGGGGACAGTTAAGGATCTTGAGGTGGAACAGCTGGGTGAACTGCACCCTGAAGTCAGATCTCAGGGAGCAGCTGCCTGTTCGGGAAACTTCCTTGTCATTGTACAGGACTTTGATGAAAAGCGATCGCTTGGAAACATCTTCTCTTCGAGCAACCTCAGCCCTTAAACGAGAGAGCATAACAAACAGGATAAAAGCATGTAAAGTACTACAATAAGCAGTCTTCTCATGCCATCGACTAACATTTCCATAAATACATGAAACGTGCCAGTTAAAGGGGTGTTGCAGTTTGTGATGAATACGGTTTACCTGGGACAGAGTTCACTGGGTGTGATGCTTCCTGATGCAGACAGCTCTGGGGTCAGAATGACCTCTCCTGGCTTCCTGCGTATCCTCGAGGCTTTTTCTCTCACCCATTGCTCTATGGAGTCAAAGTCCGGCCTCTCGGGGGGTTCTGGTTTAGGAGGACCTTCCTCAAAGGGTCCTTCTGATTCGCTCCCTTCCTGGTCTTGATCTTCCTCGTCTGTATCATCCTGTGTCTGACCTCGTTTCTTCTTCTTTTTCTTCTTCTTTTTGGCTTTCTGAAAACATGGGATATAAAAATATGTGCAAAAATAAATATGCAATCCTACAAGAACAAGGCTGGCCTTATTTTACTCCACGGTGTTTGTGATGGTTCCAGCAGCAGTAGTCAGACACCTGCTTCTTCCTCCAGCGCTTCCACTCCTCCTGCTGTTTCTTGTACTCTGCCAGCTTCTTCTGGTAGTCCTCCTCATGCTCTGCCTCTATCTCCAAAGCTTCTGTCAGGATTTCCTCCTCGTACATGTGCTCATCTGCAGCCAGGTCCACGTTCTCTCTGAAGCATCAAGAAACAAAGCAGCACATTTATGGTATGAATAGAAAACCTTTCAGACTGCTGCAATAAGTATAATTAACATAATTCTGTTAAGATTTATAATAGAAAACTGAAGGAAATTTCTAAATGATGTTTTCAGTCAGGGTTGGCTGGAACAGGAGAGCTTACCTTCTGAGGTAGAGCTTGTATGGTGTGTTAGTAAATGTCTGAAATTCTCTCAGAGCTTTGATCTCCTTCCACACTTTGATGATGTTCTTTAGCAGAGTTCTGTCCTTCTCCTGCTCCATATCTCTCAGGTGTCGAGTATTCCTGGAACGTTCATGGGAAACTCTGCCAACTCTGTCCAACATGTTTCTGGACATATTAGGATCTAATGGGCCACTCCCATCGGTCCCGGGTCGGCCCGGTACCGATGGGAGTGGCCCATAAATGAGCCACCTCACCTCACTTCAAGGCTGTACTCAAAAATCCTCCTCTGAAGGGCCTGAGGGAGGTCCTGATCACCGTGGACCTTCACCACATTCCTCAAAGCATTCCTTAAACCATTCAACTAAAGCGGACACAAACACTCAGCTGTGTCAAAGCATTGTGGTACGGCCGTGGTAACCTCTCCACAGTATCTGGTGAAGTCTACCTTGTCAGTGAGGTGTCCTGAGAGATTACTCTGCCTCCTGGTGAGATACTGGTCGAACAGGTGAGCTAGACGAGCTGCCAGCACGTGTTCACGGCTGAAGAGAGGGTGATGGGAGAAGATCAGCCCCGACACATTGACATCGATCTGGTAGTCCCCCGTGGGGTCTGATGAACCGTACATGGACTTCAGCGGCTGAGAGACAGCAGAGATAACAACATTATCCAGCATTCGCTGCACAACAAAACTCTCAGCATTTGTTTTTAACTGCATGTCTGTTTGTGTGTTTATGATTAAAGATGAGATCAATTAAACTACAGAAGCATTTGTATATTAAAAGATTCTGAATGCGTTGCATTTTCTCTAAATCTGCCCTTTGTCCCTGTCCGTTAGCAAGAATGATCTAATTACAGCCTGCCAGTACAGCGGATGGACTCCTATTATTCCTACTTATAGGAATAAATCTTTACTAAAGGGAAGCCTAATAAAAACAGCAAAAATGAAAAATCTTCCTTTTATTAACCCTGCGGTTTCATTTCTTGGTAACTAAAACTACCCTCCGGTAAACAGTTTGCAGTGCAGGATGAAGGTCCTCCTCCATGTCAGCCAGTGGCGGTCGCGTGGACGATTCTTTCACAGGGTCAGGCAGAGTGATGATCCTCCCATCATCTCCAAACCACTTCCTTCCCTTCAGGAGAAACAAACATCACAAAAACACGTTTGAATATTAACATCAAAATGAGGACAGTTATTTGTTTGAGCAGAGCAGCAAGCTGACACCTCGTCCATTTTCAAAAGGCGGTTCTCTAGAATGTTCTCATTGGTCAGAGATATGGCGGGCCTCTTTCCCACGTAGAGACCCTCCTCCTCCAGGAAGCGAGGCTTCATGTTTTCAGGCAGTTTGACCGAAGCTGGCACTGCAACACAACGAATCATAAAGACACGGTTCCAGGTAACGAGCAGCCGGCTGTACGTCACCAGTGTGAATCACATGTTTTACCAGTTCGAAAGCTCGGTGTGAACAGTTCACTCTCCTGCTGAATACGTGTGTGGTAACTGACATATTCAGCCTTCTTCACTACCAGGAAGTCTTGAGGAGAATGATCAATGACAAACAAGTCATCTGCATTTTGAACCAGGTGAGCTTCATCGCTCTTAAGCAGGTGCAGAAAACCAGAGTGAATGTTTTAGAACAAGTAAAAATAATCATCTGAGCACAATCCTCTCACTGATGTGGTACCTGGTTTACAGTTTCATCTTGATCATCTTCCCCTCCGGCATCTTCTTCCACCTCAGCTGCCTTTCCTTCCTCCTCATCTCTGGCCTCCTCTGCAGATTTTCTTCGTATTTGCCGTTTTCTGCTGAGCCTCTCATTCGGACGATCAGGCTCAAAGTTGAAAGTAAAGAAATTGTATGACTCCTCAGCCGTTGGGAGGTCTCTCACCTGCACGTACAATATTAATGGTAATTATAAAACTCCATACAAGTGTTTTTGTACAGTCTGAATCTAAGTGTCTTACTCTTCTTGCAGCCTCTCTGAACTTGATCCGGTTGTGAAGAACCGGAGGGTCATCATGTCTTCCTGCACCGACTGGATCAACCTGCTAAATTAAATAATAATTCATCTCTCCAGCTATTTTGGAAACCAGCGTTCTTTTGTGGTTGACCTCACCCTTGTGTCAAACCTCGTCACGGTGTCTCTGTCTCTGAGCTGTTGGAGTCGACTGGGTGACTGTACAGAAGCCTCTAGCTGTTGAAGCTTCTCTCCTTTAGACTGGAACACAAGATCCAGGCGTGATGTGTCAAAAGGGTCCCTTGCACATGTAGCGACATGAATGGCCTCATTTGTGACCCAAAGGTCACACACACTTCCCCAGCTGGGTCACGCTGTCCTGGCTGAACTTCAGTCCACAGCTTATCCATCACAGGAGGCGTAAAGTCTGCTAAAAACCATCTTTTCTCTGTCTGCTGTTCCGTCCAAGACGAAGGACACTTCAAGATTTAAAATAATCATTTTTAATAAACTCTTTACACTGTTTATTTCAAGGTTCATACATAATCATCATGGTTCATTATAAATGTATTTCATTACTGAAATGACTTATTATTCTTTGGTTAATAATAATAATTATTGTTTATGATAATCAGTAATGTTTGATCAGTAACCAGAAGGTCAAGTACACGTGTACACACCATGCAGGGTAAAGGTAACTGCACCTCACACGTCTTTGCTCCATAACCAAAGCTTTCTATCTCTGAGAGGGCGTGTCCTGAGTTTTAATAAAACCAAAAACTCCTCAGTTGAAGTTCAGTCCTGAACCAACCAAAGTCTCTCCGTGGCACGAGAGTTCCACGAGGATAAGGGTCGGCCGCCCGAAGCCTCCACCTGTCACGCCGATAGAATCGCTCAGAATAAACACCACCTGCACCAGCGGATGCAAAACTCCTTCAGAGTTAAGCCAGACGCAAGCTCAACACTGTGTACCCTGCGACAACTCTTGGACCAGAGAGTCGGTACCACTCGGGTCTCCCCTACCGGACCGAGTACCCAGAGGCTGACAACATCCTCCCTTTGACCTCCGGATCCACACAGAGGGTCGTCTAACTGGGTGAGGTGGAACACAGATGGCGTCCGACGCTGTTCTCTCTAAGAAACAACTCAGTTAGCTGCAACAACTCTTTCACCCACAACGTGTTTCTCTCTCTGAAAGAAAACTCTGAGAATCCATCCACGCATTCCACTTTAGTTTTCACCCAGACACAGGTTGCTTTTAATACCAAGTTTTAATATCAAAGCTGTTACAAATGGTCATCTTTAAATTATTAGTAATAAATTCTTAACTTTTTAAACCTGACTCTTCTTTGAAATGAAACACAGAGTGGTGTACATTTGGTTATTGAATAAGCAAAGATTCCATTAAGTCTTCTGTTTAATAAAATTTCTTAAATTAAATATTAATCTTTGGATTAAATATAGACCAAGACAGTTGGTGTAGGAACTTCTATCGATTGTATAAATATCCTGGATATTTATACATGATATAGCTTCATATGCTAATATTGTTGCTCTTTCTCAGGATCTAACAAAGCTGATAGCAAACAGCTTTAAATCCAAGTATGTAGATTGTCCATGCTGCACAGACTAAAATGTCTATGTGTGACTGTATGATTTAAATCCTAATTACAATAACAACGTATTTGCATGCCAGAACAAAAAAGTACTCACCCGTGCCGCTCTGAGCTTCTCCTGCAAGTGCTGTGTCACAAAGGTGTCTAAAAACACGGAGCTGGAAGGCTGTGGGGTTGCTGAACCTTGAATAAAAGCACATTGGGAAACAATAACTCCAATTTTTGTTCAGCATTGTGTGTTACTTGTTAATTCATCTGACAGAGCCAAGCAGACGTGCATACCTCTGTTGATCAAAACTAATGTGGTTGTTCACTCCTCTTTCTCTCTGATATCAGTTTTCTCATTATAAACTATATTAAAATGTCTGTTCATGTCTGAAGCTACAGGGAAAATGTTGAGAGAGCTGAATCCTCCTTTACTCAAATACCTGTACTACTGGTGAAACCTGATTCAGAGCTGGTGCTAACATGTGAGTCAGTCACAGCTGGACAATGTTAAAGGTCCACTTCACCCATACTACTAATACATTTGCAGTGGCCCATAATAGGAATGAATGCCTTGTAAGTCTTTCACTGGGGTAAAAAAAAAGCTCTGGTGCACCTGCTTGAAGACGTAGCATTAAGCTAGAGGAGAAAGTAGTTTCAGATGACAGGATTTGAATTCTTATTTCCTGATATTTGTATATCTCATCTCTGATTGGCTAACAGCAATGTGACTCTACCACTGACCTTGTTTGCTTTGCAACCTTGTTTTGTCTCCACAAATAACTCAAACCTGAAGTTCAACTGTGTGGTGGAGCTGCTAATGCAAAAAATTAGCTTCAGCTACTCGAAACGTCCTCTGGTGTTTACTGAACGCTAAATCAACAACAGACTTCCCTGGCGAGCCAAGATGGATGAGTCCATGAATATTAAGTGACATTGTGAGTAGGGTTGGGCATCGAACCGGGACCAACTGTTAGTCAAAGTTTTTTATTTCGATTCGTAGAATGCCGACCGGCAGAGGAATCCGCGGCCGATCTACGTGAAAAATAAACATGATCTGCAAATTGTGATGAACGCTTTTCAGAGCTGACCACACCAGCTGTCTGTGTGCAGCACGAGTCCCCCCTCCCCCACCGGAGCTGCTAAATATAAACAAACGCGTCTGCCGAACCTTTACTCCGTAATGTAAACGTTAACTCCTGCAGCGTAGAGGAAACGTGTTAAATACGTCAACACGGTGGATTTAATAGAAGCTTTAAAGAACAAACTCTGGACGGTGCGAGGTGAGTTTGTCTCACTGCAGAAATAAAAACACACACGGAGCGTCAGCAGTCAGACGCAGCCAGCTACGTTTAAGTTTCACTTCCTGTTCTGACTGAAGCTGGTGCAGCATGGAGGTGTAGTTCTCAGTCATCCTGGACATGATCATCCTGAGAGTTGTAGCTGAAGACAGCTGGATGTGTCTGGATATGTTGGAGACATTTAGCCTCTCATCCCAGAGGCTGCTTCCAGACTTTGGTTGTGGTCAGAAACAAACACACTGGTTGTGCTGCAAGTCGTCTTCTTTTTCTCTCCAAAACATGTTTTTGTCTAAATGAAGGTGATGATGTTGTTCATAGAGTTAAAATTCATGTTAAAGTTAAGATTATTTCATCAAGTAGGACCTGTGGTTAGCTGGCTCATTTAAAGCATGTCATGTCTTGAAAGAATCGGAATCGGGAATCGATAGGAACCAGAATCAAAATGAGGAATTGGAATCTGAATCGTTCAAAATCAAACGATGCCCAACCCTAAGTGACGTAGATTAAGGTTAAGGTTGTCTTTATTAATCCCCAAATGGGACATTGAATAGCCATGGACAAGTAAAAAACAACACACACGCACAAGCAACAAAAAATAAATGAAAAAACGAATAAAAAAATTCACTAGACACTCCTATAAGCCACAACCATGATAGAAATATCAAATATACGATCATACAATACGCTCGTTGTAAAAACGCACTGCAGCAGGAATAAAAGAGTTCCTAAAACCTTCAGTGGAACACCGGGGCGTTAACATTCGCCCACAAAAAGAGCTCCTGAGATCTGTCAGTCTTTTCTGAACCGAGCCTTTTTCTGTCTATTTTCTATCAGAAGCTAATGCAGAAGATAGGTGTAGAAGACTCTTTTCATGTTCAGTCTGTATGAAAAACTCAGTGACCGATCATTTGGGGGAAAAAAAAGTAAAAAAAAATTGTTTCTCAGTGAACCAGCTCTTTAACTGCAGGTCTAATTGTAATCATTAACAAAACCAATCCCTCAGGTGGCCAGGGGGGCTTTTATCAATACTTGTTAAGCCGTTGCAACATAAATCTGTATTAAGTCATATCTGAGAATCACCTAATGTCCTGCATGATTAAACACAAGTAGTAGAGGTAATATATTGGTGTTCAATCTCTAAAATATGGTTGTGAGGGTGTAACCTGACCAAAATAAGATGTAATCTAATCGCAAAAGATGTGTTATGGATGTGAGAAGTGTCAAAGATACAAACCATAAGAACCACTTGGAGGTTTTATTGAAATCACAGAACTTTCTTCAGTCTTATCAGCCAACTTATCATTAGGACTGTAGCGCTTAATGGTAGAGACTTCCTCTGTTTCTTCATTGTTATGAGACTCCTGGACTGAAGACTTGCTGAGCAGCTAATAAAACAGAGAGCAGCCAGGGCTGTTAGTAAGAAATCATCATATGTGAGAAAGTATAAAAAATATAAAAGCACACAGCAAATCAAGGGGAGATGTACCAATTCTTTTCTCCTCTGTCTCTGAGCCCTCAGTGTCCTTTTGAGAGTCTCTCCTGGGTCTTCATCACTGCTTTCAGCTGCCTGATCACACACACACACATACACACACGCACGCACACACACGCACGCGCACACACTTTAGATAGACAGCAACTCAAAACTTAAGCACAATCTGGTTTAAAGAGGCTGAAAAAGGGTAAAGACAAGCGTGCACACAGAGTAACTACAACCTAGAAGCTAAACAACAAAACACAAACCAACCTTCATTGTAGGTTGTAGCTTCCCCACATTTACCTTGGCTGAAGGAACCAGAGCCTATCGAGTAAGTTAGATTGATCAAAACGTGAGCTCCACTACCTGGAGTGTAAAATCAAATGAGCCTCAGCCTGACTCTACTTGGACATGTTGAAACTTGTTCTGGGGGACGCTCATTCATTCTGTGCAGGGAAAACTACTTCACTGCAAGTAAATGCATTTACTTAATCATATAGTGTTCAACATGTTCTGTTGTTGTTACTATTATTACTTCACCTGGACATCATCTGCATGTTTGTTTTTCACTAGGGTTTCTTGTAGAGCCCGGTGTTTCATCGCCAGTTTTTCAAGAATGTCGCTAAAACAGAAATGGAGGCAGTCATTTCACAACAAAGCTAACGTTAGCTTAGCATCTTAAAGACGAGCATCATAACGGTTTATTTCATAAACCCAGAAAATGGGGTTTACCGTGAGGAAGCCATGGTAGTGAGTGTTACTTTTAAGTTATTTACGTATCGTGTCACAAACACATATTTGAAAAGACAAACAAATCCTCCTATACGTACGACTTGAACTTAAAGCCGACCAACACATTTTGCTGCTAACAAACGCCGTTAGCTAGCTACGGCTGCTTAGTAACGACGTAAACGACGCGCGTGCATCGACCCGTGCTTACTACAGTGTCCGAGAAGTCCCAAAAAGTACAGTAGTCGAAACACAGTTTTTTCTTTGATGCCATTATGTTCATATCACGAAAAAATGCGTAATGATTTTTTGTTTCTTTTGCCAGATAATTCATTTTTTATTGTTTGAAGACAAAATATGGCTCTACTGTCAAGTATCATCTCTGGGTCATCTCCTGGTTTCTGATGAGAAAATTCGATTGCTTTTTTTAAAGTAAATAATTTAATTTCAAACTCAATTAAACTGCTCCCTGGTGTCAACATGTTTGCACATGTCACACACTCTTCTGTATTCCTAAAATAAATATATTATAGCCTGTAATCATCTTTAAGGTCTTTATATGTAGGTTAATTTCAACACTCATGTTCAATATAAAGAACCTGAAGACTTAAAATGAAAAACAAAATCAATTTACAATCCACTGTAAACTGTTTTTTATTTAAATAATTATACCACATCTGTAGAACAATAGCAACAAAAGTAAACTTAAAATTAGAAAAAAAAGTGGTACTTTTTTTGCATCCCTACTTAAAATATGTTTGAAATAGAGCATGCCTAAATTGCTTTATTACAGGTTATACCAGTTTAAATATGGTTTGGTGATTTTTTAAAAGTTTGGGCCAGAGTAATCCTTGTAACTTAACTTTTGAAATAATATTAACCTCATCATTGTTTGTATTTAAGGGATTAACAGAAAAGGGCAGTTAGCCATTTGTCCATCAGTTTTTTTTTCAATGATTCTCTCATCTCTACAGCAGACTTACAGGCAGTGATTGGGCTGCCGGTGAACTTAGTTTTCATTTTTCAGCAGGTCTGTGCACACAGATCACTTCCCACAAGTAATACAAATGGCTTGAGGGTTTATTAAAAAGTGTTGAGTTTTTGCTGTTTTTGCAGGCTTGCCCTCTAATTAATTTAGGCAACTTTCTGATCTAGTGCAAAGCCTCTCTAAAGCCTTCTTTAGCATATTTACTTAATGTTTGAAAATGCACAAAAGAAAAGTTTTCATTTCATTTTTATTGGTGTGAACATGTGAATATTTCTATGCTTTTTACATCATATGTTTAATGAAAAAGCTGAAAATTCCTCAGCAGTTCTATTAATTTACGAAGTTTATCTCTGCATTAAAATGTACCCTATTAATGTTCATGACTTTATCTTTTAAATATGCAAAATAAATTAACAGCTACCATAGTTCATTAAATCTTTTACAAACAGATGCTACAAATGACAAATGATTATGCACCTATCATTAATTTCCACTAATATTTAAATTTATCAAATTATCTGTGAGAAAGTTTGAAAAAAACAAAAAATATTATTTTGTGAAAGCAACACACACACATGCACGCACACACACACACACACACACACACACACACACACACACACACACACACACACACACACACACACACACACATTCAGATTTTAAAATCTCCAGAGTTCATGATTGTTATTAATTAAGCTACTGAAATATTTCAGCCTAGTTCAAAATCACAATTTCTGTTCATGTTTTTGAGATAGTTATAAAAATCTGTATGAAAACAAAATATGAATATCCTGCACGTGTTCTGAACTACTGAGGCATCAATAACCAGTAGTTAGTGGTGTTATTTTGTGCTGAACCGTCTACAGGTGGTTCAGAACGCCTGTGCTCGGCTTCTGACCAAGTCCTCCAAACACACCCACATCACCCCGCTTCTCCTCCAGCTTCACTGGCTGCCAGTCAACTAGGGCTGCTCGATTATGGCAAAACTAATAATCACGATTATGGTGACTGAAATTGAGATCACGATCATTTAGGACGATTTTTCAATTTATGTTGATTTTATTTGTTTTTATTCAGTCATAAAATTGCTCAGGGCACAATCAGGACAAAAATAAACAAGAAACAAGATGATCACTAAAATAACTCCTGATTCCCAGTATAAAAAGACCAATATACTTATAGCTCATAGTCTATGACCCAAGGGCTACAGACCTTGGTTTAACTCATTTAAGTCTAACCAGTACAGACCCAAATACCAATATCTTGCAAATACTGACAGCAAGAATTATACATTGACATTTATAACAAATAAACGCAAATAAATTGATGTTCACAAAATGTTGCATAACATTTATTGAGTCGTGTCAAGGTGCTGTAGGAGAGTGCACTAGCACCGTGTCCTCAGAGAGGTTAGTTATTATTTATCAGCGTGAGGAACTTATTTCTACCTTATTTATAAACTATTTATTTACAAGTCCATCAGTTAATGTAATAATTGTCTCAAACACAGCTGCACCCCCCACCCCCCAAACCAGTCTCACAGCAATCAGGGGCAAGCTGCACATGTGTTTAGCGCGCCGCACGCGCACATTTAGCCGTTTTTAGTGGCTCAGGAGTCCGCAGGTACGGTGTGTGTCACTCACTCTGATTACTCCAACAGAGCAGACTCCGAGAGCCGTTTCTTTAGCGACTGACACATCACTACATCATTCCCTTTCCTAATGTCCTGAAGAACGGTCCGGAGCGCAGGTGGAGTGTTTAGCTAACCTGCAGGAAGTGTCAACGACAGTTATCCAGAAAGTAGCTAAGGGTTACCAGAGATGTTTCTGAGGTGTTCGCTAGGTACTTTTAAGATTTAAAAAGTCAAGAAGGGGGTCTGAAAAGCTGCTAGAAATAGCGTCAAAGATGCTAAGTTGGCAACACTGTGGAGCGCTTCATTTGCAACTCAGGGCAGCGCAAGTGGGAGGAGCAAATAATCGGCTTGTTTTGTTTTTATAATCGTTCAAAACTCAGATCGTAATTGTGATTAAAATTCGATTAATTGAGCAGCCCTACAGTCAACTTCAGGGTTCATTTCAAGATCCTGGTTCTGGTCTATAGGGCCTTACATGGACAAGCACCATCTTACATTGGTGATCTTCTCAGTCCCTACACCCCCAGCAGGTCCCTGAGGTCCAGTGATCAAAGCCTACTGGTTGTGCAGCACCAGGCTAAAGGTCAAAGGTGACAGATCATCTGCTGCTGTGGCCTCCAGACTCTGGACCTCTCTCCCCCTGAGCCTGAGATCAGTGGACTCAGTGGTCTCCTTTAAAAAGCAGCTGAAGACTCACCTGTTCAAGCTGGCTTTTGTATGACCTTCTTCACCTCTCTCTCTTTATTCTGCTCTCCCCACCTATTCCACCTTCCTCAGGATCCACTGATTTCCCTCTTTCCTGTTCACTCTCTGTCTTTCTTTACCTTTTTAATCACAATTGTCAATTTTTTGCTCATTTTAAATAGATTTTTAATCATTTTCTAAATTATTGTTTACATTTTTACATTTTTTGTTTTTCTGAAGCGCCTCGTGATTTTCATCTTGAGAGGCGCTATAGAAATGATATTTTCTTCTTCTTCTTCTTCTTTTTGAGTTTCATGCATAATCTTCTGCCAGTGTGTCAAAGTAGTTTGTGTCTGCATAGAGCAGGAACCCAGAGAACAGGCTGTCAGCCCAGCTGGGGTCTGCAAACAAACCGTTCTGGTCATGGTAGAAGATCTCCAGCCACACTTCATCTTCTGGGTTCAGGTACATAACAGTAGACCCAGAGGCCACATCGTGGTTTCCTGTGTTGGCATCAAAGGTTTTGATGCGATACTGACCATTCTGCACTAGCCCAATAGCCAGGTGTTTATTGGCCAGTGTGATGTCATAAGAGAAATAATAAATCCCTGGGTATGGACTGATGTATTTTCCTGTCTGTGGGTTGTAGTGTCCACCTTCATTGAGGAGGACCTTGTTGAACTTGATAGGGGTCTTCTCTGTAGGGTAGCTGCTGGTGATTCCTACAGAGAAGGCAGATTTAGGCAACAGGCTGCCACATTTACAGATTCCCGCTGTTCCACTGGGTCCCCGTTCACCCTTTTCCCCCTTTTCTCCCTTTCGGCCTGGTGGACCGTGTGGTCCCAGATCTCCGTTGTCTCCTGCGGGGCCTCGTTTGCCTGCAGGGCCACGTTCTCCTCTCTCTCCAAACTTGCCCGTTGAGCCCACCCTGCCCTTCATTCCTGAAACAGAAATATCATAGTTGACACAGGAACACTCCTCTGATCATTCTTTTGTAAGATGATCTGATTAGAATTGTAAACATTCTGGGAGAAATGAATACATGAATGGATTCAAAAACCCCAAGTCATCATAGGAACACAGCCATGAGTCGTTTTGATTGAATTCTTACAAACTGTTCTATAGTCGTCTCAACACACAAGGAAAATGTGCCAGAGGCACAGACAAAACCACTTGAAATGTGGCCCAAAATCATATTGTTCATGGTTGAAGTAGAGCGTCAACATGGAAGAAGAAGAAATCGGAGTGTGAAACATTTTTAATTTGCAATTTATTGAAAACGACTGAAAAAAAAAAATATATATATATATATATATATATATATATTTATACCCTTTGCTGGCAGTGAGGTGAAACATTTTCTGTAGGTCTTCACAAGACTTTCACATACTGTTGCTTGTATTTTGGCCCATTCCTCCAGATCTCCTCTAGAGCAGTGATGTTTTGGGGCTGTTGCTGGGCAACACAGATTTCAACTCCCTCCAAAGATTATCTATAGAGCTCCGGACCCCACGTGACACTCAGAGAGTAGACGCCATGTTGGCAGGCAACAAAGGTAAACAAAAGGAACGGGGTCAGCTTGGATTTTACTTCGTCGGAGTTTATGTCACACTTTAAAACCGAAGAAATCGTTTTATATAGTCAGAAATTAAATAGAATAAACATCTCCGACCCTTACCGTGCCCCTGGGATACTTTTTAAAAACGCCAGAAGCTGCCGGAGCGGACTTCTTACCGGATATGAGATGCCCTGACATTTTTAATTTATAAAACTAATTAAACAAAAACACAAATAACACAGATTTACATGTAAGTAGTTTAAATAGAGTGCTGTGCTGTTTGAATGTATAAACTGAACGCCAAGAGAAATCACTAGTCTGATTTTTTTCTGTGAATAAAATAAAAATGTCAGGCAGGAACGTCTCAGGATCTGTCTGAGATCTGTCTCGGTGAGACAGATAATAGCAATCCAAAGTGCTTTTTATGTGTGATCTGACAATTGATCAACCATTGCTTAAAAATTAAATACAGCTTAGCCGGTTAATTGCTGTGATCATAAAACGGTGTTCTGAGAAAACATCCTACTTTGGCGAAACGTCCTACCCATAGGATAATTTTACGGTGTTTTAGATGACACGAACCCTAACCCTAACCCAAAAAATCAAACATCAACGTCAATAAAAAGTACTAATACTTACAACTTACCTATTTTCCTGCAAATATGACAACAGAGTAGCATTCCCTTTTTGTGTTGTGTGCATGCGCGCACATGCTCAGGAAGAACGGGTAGGACGGTTTACCGGGTAGGAGAAATTCCCAGAACAATGCAGCACGCAGAAATCACGAGGCAACGTTTTACGTGACGTTTACTTGCTGCTATGAGTAATAAGACAGAAAAAGCCACGCCTAAATAAGTTTAAGAAGCCCACTAAGAATCGTAATAAAAGCATTTAAAATAAATACCATACACAGTTGAGGAAACGTTGGTTTAAGTACCTGATATGAAGCGGTCGCTGCATAAGCAAAATCCTTTACTCTCGGGATCCCACAGCTTCATTTTAGCCCGGTCACTAGCGCGTTTTATTACAATGATCCAACGTTTGCGGTGTTCCGGATCTTGGGGAATCCTGTAGATGGCTCATTCCTTATGTCGTCCGCGTCTGTTCTGCATCCTGGGGCACAACAGGAATCTACCATATTTCCCGTTTGATTGAGTTTTCTGACAATAACAAATAGCCCAGCTGCGGGCTTCTGCCTGCCAAGATGGCGCCATTTCGATTTGAACTGTTGCATGCCGGGAGAAGTGACGTCAACTCCCGGAGCTCCATGGGGTTGATATCTGGAGACTGGCTGGGCCTCTCCAGGACCTTGAAATGCTTGTTACAAAGCCACTCCTTCGTTACTTGGGTGGTGTGTTTGGGATCATTGTCATGCTGAAAGACCGAGCCATGTTTCATCTCCAATGCTCTTGTTGATGGAAGGAGGTTTTCACTCAAAATCTGACGACACATGGCCCCATTCATTCTTTCCTTTACATGGATCAGTCATTCTGGTCCCTTTGCAGAAAAACAGCATACGTACAAGACTGGACTGTATGTTCCTGTATGCTCTGGGCTTTGGGACTCTTGACTGAACTGGCTCCTCTGGTTGATTATGACAATGTGCAGCGGGTCCCTGGTGTTAATGGCCAGTAATTTTTAAGTTTCTTCTGCTCTGCCACCTCCCCCAGAGGTTCCAGCTTTGTGCTGACTACAGAGCTGGCTCTCCTGATCAGTTTTAGCAGGCCAGATGTGTCCCTCTTGGTTGTGAATGACTCTCAGCTATGATCACATTAAATTCTAGCCAGAAATCTGTAAAATTAACTGAGTTATGGGGAAATATTTAGGTTTGCTGATGTACAATAACTGTGGTGGCCAGGTAGAATTGGATCGAAGAGTTGTAGATGCATGCAGGGATTACTAGCTAGGACTGTCACTAGAGTCTGCCAGGGTTTTCATGAGATATTTATAACACACACAGGGGCAAAATATTTT
>NC_091748.1:39011452-39013952 GCF_043380555.1 Nothobranchius furzeri | reverse complement strand
CAACCTTTCGATTACTGGACAACCCGCTCTCCCTCCTGAGCTACTGCTGTCCCACACACGGGGTATCTGCAGGTTTAAGGGAGCCAAATTTAAGACTTTTTAGGACCTTTTTAAAGGCCACTTTGACCAAATTGAAGCTATTTTTAAAATTAAATGTAAGCTATAATTTCCAGCTGTTGCCTGGAACCGGTGCTAACCACGCCGCGATCGTGGGATTAGCCATCCAGTTACCATTAAACTTGCACTTCCCCATGGCGCAAGCTCCCACTTGCTTAACCAGCTAATGTGCTCATCTAAAAATAGCCCCCTTTCACAACCAACTGATGTGTACGGTTCCGCTTACGGCAACATCGTACACAAAAAACGCTGAACACTCACTAGAAAGTCACGAAAATGTTTATAGAAATAAAATAATCATAATAATAAAATAATCTTGTTTATTGGGTAATTTAAGACCTTTGGAAACTGGATTTAATGAGTATTTGTCATTTTAAGGCTTTTCAAGGCCTTAAATTTGGAAAAGCAAATTTAAGACTTTTTACGGACCCGCGGATACCCTGCACACACTAACACAAACAGCTAGTTTTGTTTAGTTATCAGCACAGATATTTCAGCTGGAGGAGACTTTTGAATTCCTAGAGTCAGTCTATTTTCTATCAGAAGCTAATGCAGGAGATAGGTGCAGGAGACTGTTTTCATGTTCAGCCTGCATGAAAAACACAGAGTGAGCGATTATAATCAATGTTCCACACCTTTAGGCTGGATATGTCTTGTGTCCCAAATGAAATAGAAGTCAACAGGATGAGTATCTATTGTTCCTGCTTCAAAGTAAATCTGCTCTGACCTAGAAAGGCCCCGTTAACATATCAATGAGCTCGGGTAAAAAAAACAAGTTAAAAGAAAGTACTAAAAGAACGTTTTTACTTAGTTATCAAGCTTTAAATATGATGTAATGCTAAAAGTTGCAACACAGGAAAGTGTTTTATTGTGGGGTTATCCAAAATATGTGTTTAACTTCAATTATTTAAGACTAGACTTAACAAAAAAGTTTATTTTTCCTGAGGCTTAAAAGAAAAATGCAGCAGGATTGTGTCCAAACAGAATGGGTCTTTATTTGGGAAGTGAAAGAAAAAGAAAAGATCAACACCCCATTTAAATACAAAACCAACAAAAATAAAAATAGACATGATATTCATTTTGCATATCAAAGAACCATTCAATAATAGTTGCAATCCAAACACCTCATAAACCGCTTTTGTGAATCTTTACACAACATTTGATTAAGAAATTAGTCACTTTAACAGTAAAATAACAAATATTTAGCTTTGAAAATAATCAAACTCAAAATATATTAGAAGTTAGCATCTGAAATATATTATGTTTTTTCACAAAAAAAATTTAAATAAAAAAATACCAGTGACGCTTACATGAGAAAAGTTCAAGAATTTCGCTACAATTAATATAGAAATAAAAATGCAGGATAAAACAAGATGAAAGGAAATAGAAATATGCATGAAAAAGTATCTCCTTTTGTTAACAAAACACTATTCAAAATAACTACAATCATTTACATCAGTACAAAGATATTTGGATTTAAAAATACTTGCAATGAAAAAACAGGGTTTTGTTATTCTGACAGTAAAAAATGACACTGTGGATCAGAAATCTGCAAAATATGCAATGAAAAAAATAAATCTGCATTAAAAAGGTCTACACTGTAGTTCTTACTTTTATACAAACATTAGAAACAGTATTGCACATCACAACACAGATTCGAGGTTAGTCAGCCTTTCAAAATGTGTTAAATTCAAGTTTCAGAGCATCTATGAGGACAGGCAGCCGGGGCCTCGATGCAACGGGGGGAGAATGTCAAGTGTCTTCCCAGAATAAAATAAAACCTTCATGTTTTCTGTCTTCAACCTAAATGTGTGTCGAAACAAGAAACAGCTGTGTATCAAAAACTTTTCATGATTTTAGCTGTGACATGATTCCTCATTTTCCAAAAGAACCTTTAGGTGTGGAGGGGGAAATAAATGTTTTAATATTAGTCTCATTTAAATAGAAAAATACAATCAAAACCAAATTTTTTTTTGTCTACAAAAATAGTGAAATAAATATGCTTTTACCAAAAAAAAATTAATAAAAAATACACGGACACGTACAGAAAACAGTGTTCAACGTAGAAAACAGAACGTCACAGTAAAACAGCAGGAGTCAAGTGTTACAGGTGGCAATATTCACACATCGTCGGAGCCACGAGAACTAACGCCAAGGATGGAGGAGGTGGGGGCGGGGCTTCAGGTCGTTGCGACCTCCAGATATCATTAGATTATACTAGAAAACATTGGATTCCTGCTCTAATCGCACTCAAGACGGATAAGTTGAGACCACTGCTTCACACTACATCTTAAATAATTATTAAAAAATTAAATGTATTAAATCATTTATACAGTTATAAATAGGTGGGGCACACATCTGCACTGAATTAAAGGGGCAAAAG
>NC_091748.1:38991452-39006452 GCF_043380555.1 Nothobranchius furzeri | reverse complement strand
GTGAGCTGCAGACACAGCCGCGCTCGGGAACCATTTGGTGGTTTAACCCCCCAATCCAACCCCTTAATGCTGAGTGTCAAGCAGGGAGGCATTGGGTCCCATTTTTTCAAAGTCTTTGGTATGACCCGACCAGGAATCTAACCCTGATCTCCCAGTCTCAGGGTGGACACTCTACCACTAGGCACTGAGCTGGCACAGTATATGTTGATTTATGTATATTCTGAGAAATATAGCCATTGGGTCATAGACTGTCCACAACAACAGCGACAGACTGAGCAGGACTCGAACCTGCAACCTTCTGACTAAGGGGCGAGCACTTAACTCCTGTGTCTCCACAGCGCCACCTACATACATTTAAAAGTTTAATATCTTCTACAAAAAAGGTCAGAACTGAACCAAACTTTCTAGGCTTCATCACACATCTGCAATAACCACATTAATGCGGTGAATAGTTCAAATCATAGTAGCTCCGCCCACTTACAGACAACTGGCTAAAAATAAAATATGCTAAGTGTGATTCATCAAGCTGACTGGTTCTCTCAAGAACAGTTCAAATAGATAAGACATGTTGGGATCATGTTGTCTACAGTACTGGAAGGTCTATAAAGAGGGTGGGCAGTGCCAATAATCCAACTCTGAACAAAGATGTATGTAAAAGTCTTGCGGGCATGGCCTATTTTTGGAAACAGCACCCCCTAGGAACATTAAAACTGTTAACCCTAAGCCTTTGTTTCACTGAGGATTATAAAATTTGGTACACGTATATAGCGCAGGTGCTGTATTACAGCCAGTCAACAACTAGGGTCAGGAGCTGAGTGTGGCCAGTCACTCTAATGCTGATCCAAAAAAAAAACCTCGCCAGAACCCTGACAATAACTCTGACTGTTGGATTTTATGAGTTGATGCTGCTTCATGTTGAGTTTGCCGGCATGAGAAAGCTCACCTCTACTTTGCTTAGATTTGACCGATCGTTCCAGTCAATTATGATTTTTTTTTAAATATAGTGAAAGTTGTGTAAGTTACGCTACCGGCTACACACGTCAAAGGTTCATAAATGAACCTATTGGCAGGTCCTGGGCTGACCTAGCATGACTTCGAATACACACATGCTCTGGCTGGTTACTGAAAACTGTGGCTGCAAACACCTGCTCATGTTGGTGGTTTAAACAGTCAAGTTGATGTGACTGAACAAGTAATTACTAGGGGTTTAAGTAGAGGTGTGAAACCTCACTTGTCTTTCGATTCGATTACGATTATTGGGTCAACGATTCAATTCGATTCGATATCCCGATGCAACACGATATATTTCATATTGATTTGTTTTCATCGATAAATGGAAGATGTCAGATAATTGCTTTTTTTAAAAATCAAAAACGTAATTGACACAACCTGCCATCCCTCAAAAGCTCTCCATTCACAACAGGTTAGGACAAAACATTTAAACATTTAAGAAGATTTAACAAAGTAAAACATGTGTTTCCTCGTTCAACACCACGCCTCAGGCTGAGAAAACACGCTTTGCAAAAACTCACAAAATCTAAAAAAGTACTGACAACCTACAGGACACATAATGTAATAATAAAATACATAATGGGTTCATATATGAGTGTTTAATGTCTCTGAGCAGCTCTAGAGTCCAATATTTATGCCGCAGTTGAAGGGTGTCAGAAATAACACCAAATGAAATGTTTGACTTAGT
Source organism: Nothobranchius furzeri (assembly GCF_043380555.1). Taxonomy (NCBI): domain Eukaryota; kingdom Metazoa; phylum Chordata; class Actinopteri; order Cyprinodontiformes; family Nothobranchiidae; genus Nothobranchius; species Nothobranchius furzeri. Next base: position 39,004,753 of record NC_091748.1, on the reverse strand, counting down.
TTGTTATTTATATATATTATACTATACATATTATTTATATATATATTATACTATATATGTTATTTATATATATTATACTATACATATTATTTATATATATTATACTATATATGTTATTTATATATATGATACTATACATATTATTTATATATATTATACTATATATGTTATTTATATATATTATACTATATATATTATATATGTATTATACTATATATGTTATTTATATATATTATACTATATATGTTATTTATATATATTATACTATACATATTATTTATATATATTATACTATATATGTTATTTATATATATTATACTATATATATTATTTATATATATTATACTATATATGTTATTTATATATATTATACTATACATATTATTTATATATATTATACTATATATGTTATTTATATATATTATACTATATATATTATTTATATATATTATACTATATATATTATTTATATATATTTGTCAGGACTCAGGTATCTCCCGGCTGACCTTCGGACCACAACTCCCGACATGCTCCTCGTGGGGAGCTCCCAGCGTGCTCCTCGCGGGGAGTCCCTCCACGTCACAGCCAAGCAAGGCTATATATGGAAGACGCCGTGACCGGCTTCTCATCTCAGTCATCGTTTCTTCCTCACAGAGATACGACCGGAGAAATAATAAAACTGTTAAACGTCTCACCTTGTTCGTCTCCTTCATCCAGTCTGATCAGCCTGACAGGATGACTGAGATCCGAGTAGATTCGACGGAGATCGATCGTCTCCGCCACGAGAACGTGCAGCTGCATTCCATGGTAGATCAGCTCAACACCAAGGTGAACTCCTTGTCCGACCACACCCTGCGTCTATCCACGGCTCTCACGGCTCTCCAACAACAGGCAAACGATCAGCAGCAACAGATTGCTGCACTCCAGCAGCCAACCCGCTCTGCTCCTAGGGAGGAGCCCCACTTCAGCCTGCCGGAGAGGTGGAACGGAGAGACGGGGAGCCCCGATGGTCTGCTCGCCACGCTGGACATGCAGTTCGAGTGCCAACCTGGACGCTACCCATCTGCGCGCTCCCGAGTGGCGCATCTCACCTCCCTGCTCTCCGGACGCGCCGCGGAGTGGGCTGCTGCGCTTTGCAATTCCAAATCCCTTGCCTGCAACGACTATGCTGTGTTTGTGTCCGCTCTCCGGAAGACCTTTGTTCCCCCCAGCAGCGAAGTGGGAGCAGAGACACGCCTTCTCAAACTCCGCCAGCGAGAACGCTCGGTGTGCGCTTATGCGTCGGAGTTTCGCACCATCTCCGCCAAGCTGCAGTGGAATGACTCCGCTCTGCGGGCCGCCTTCCTGGAGGGGCTGGCACCCTACATCCGTGATGAGTTGGCGGGAAGGGAGCTGCCTCAGACCCTGGATGAGGTGGTTGATCTGGCACTGCGCATCGACCAGCGTGTTCTGGTTCGACCCAAGTTATCCACGCGTCCACCCAGGACGCCGGTGCCTCGCCCTCGTTCACCCACGCCAGCTCCTGTACCCCTGCTGGCGGAGGAGCCCATGCAGCTCGGCCACCTTCCCCCCGAGGAGAGACAACGACGGTGGCGCGAGGGCCTCTGTGCCTACTGTGGCTCTCCCGACCACCGACGCCTGGACTGCCCGCTACGATCGGTAAACGGGGGGCCCCACTGAGTATTGGGGTCGCTCAGTCTGGGTCTTCTTCTACCCCTGTCGCTACTAACCGTCTCCTTATTCCTGTCACCCTCCTCCATGGTGAGGCCTCACTCCACGTAAACGCATTGGTGGACTCGGGGGCCGCGGACAATTTCATGGACCTAGATTTGGCAAAACGCCTACGGATCCCCCTACAACCCCTGGAGAGAGATATACCAGTGACCTCGGTGGACGGTAGGCCTCTCCAACCCTACCCAGTCCGAGACCGAACCCAGTCACTCCGTATGATCACCCAAGGCCACCAGGAGACCCTCCATTTCCTGGTCATTTCTGCTCCCTCTTCTCCCCTAATCCTGGGGTTCCCCTGGCTCCGTCTCCACGACCCTCATATTTCCTGGTCCCAGAACCGCCTGCTGGGCTGGGGGACCTCGTGCCAGACCCACCTCGTTCCTCCTCCATCCTCGGCGGGTCTTCCGGACGGGGGCCCCGGCTCCACACCGCCCCACCTGCCGCTGCCCTATCGGGACCTGGCCGCGGTGTTCGACAAGCGGCGCGCCACCTCCCTGCCACCTCACCGGCCATATGATATGGAGATCAAGCTGCTACCCGGAACCAGTCCTCCCCGTGGGCGCCTTTTCTCTCTCGCGCCTCCCGAGACCAAAGCGATGGAAGAATACATCGCCCAGGCCCTCCAGCAGGGGTTCATCCGACCCTCCTCCTCTCCGGGTGCCGCTGGCTTCTTCTTCGTGAAGAAAAAGGAAGGCGATCTTCGCCCCTGCATAGACTATCGGGGTCTGAACAAGATCACGGTCAAGGACCGCCATCCTCTGCCGCTCCTCACTACCGCTCTGGATGCCATCTCCCAGGCACGGATCTTTACGAAACTGGATCTCCGGAGCGCCTACAATCTGGTCCGTATAAAGGCCGGGGATGAGTGGAAGACCGCGTTCATAACACCCACCGGCCACTGGGAGTACCTGGTTATGCCCTTCGGACTATGCAATAGCCCTGCTGTCTTCCAACGTCTCATTAATGATGTCCTCCGCGACATGCTGGGACGGTGGGTGTTCGCCTATCTGGACGATATACTGATCTACTCCAAATCCGAGGCCGAACACATCCATCATGTTCGCGCCGTCCTGACCCGGCTCCTGGACCACAACCTGTACTGTAAACCCGAGAAATGCTCCTTCCATCAGCAGTCCATATCCTTCCTGGGCTACATGATCTCGGACGAAGGGATAACCATGGACCCTCAGAAAATCCAGGCGGTGAAGGACTGGCCCTTGCCAACCAGCCTGAAACAACTGCAGAGTTTTCTGGGTTTCTGCAACTTTTACCGCCGTTTTATAAAGAACTATAGCACCCTCGTAGCCCCTCTCACCTCTCTCACTCGACCAGGCTCCCCTGGCCAGCTGTTTCGTCTAACTCCCGACGCCATTCGGGCCTTCCGCCACCTGGTCACCCGCTTTACCTCGGCCCCGATCCTCCGCCATCCAGATCCTGCAGTTCCCTTTGTGGTCGAGGTCGACGCCTCTGACGTCGGCGCCGGCGCCATCCTGTCTCAAGGCGGGCCCGACGACAGGCTCCATCCCTGCGCCTACTTCTCCAGGAAGTTTTCCACCACCCAGCAGAAGTACGGTGTGGGCGACCGTGAGTTACTGGCCATAAAATGGGCATTGGAGGAATGGAGGCAGTGGCTTCTGGGCACCACTCGGCCTTTCACGATCTGGACTGACCATCAGAACCTGACCCACATTAAATCTGCCAAGCAGCTTAATCCTCGCCAGGCTCGCTGGGCCCTCTTCTTTGAACCCTACGACTTCCATCTCGCCTACCGCCCGGGAGCCAAGAACCAGAAGGCGGACGCCCTCTCCCGCCAATTCACCCACTCCTCGCCCTCGTCCGAGCCAGCGCCAATCCTCCCGGAACACCGTTTCCTGGGCCAACTGAGGTGGCCGTTGGAGGAAGCTATCCAGAACGCCCTCCGGGACGACCCCGCGCCTCCAGAGACCCCCGCGGGTCGCCTCTATGTGCCCACGGCCTGTCGCAGCGAGGCGTTGTCCTGGGCCCACTCATCACGCCTGTCTGGCCACACTGGTTTCTCCAGAACTCTTAAATTCCTCCAGCGAGCCCTCTGGTGGCCAGGCATGGCGAGGGATGTGAAAGAATACACCAGCGCCTGTGACGTCTGTGCCCGCTCCAAGAACCCCAACCAGGCCTCGGCTGGTGCCCTCCGACCTCTTCCGGTGCCCAGCCGCCCCTGGTCCCACGTGGGGCTGGACTTCGTCACGGGTCTCCCGCCGGTCAATAACCTCAACACTGTCATGACGGTTACGGACCGCTTTTCCAAGTCTGTCCATTTCATCGCCCTTCCGGGTCTCCCCTCAGCCCAACGCACAGCGGAACTGTTCCTGGAGAACAGGAACTGGGCGGAGCTGTCCCACAATCTTCACACCTCATCTGCCACTCGGCTGTCCCCTTTCGAGGTCTGCTATGGCTTCCAGCCCCCGGTCTTTGCCCACCAAGAACCCGAGGTCGCCGTTCCGGCAGCGGAAGCCATGGTGAGACGCTGCAAGAGCGCCTGGATCAAAGCACGAGCCTCCATAACCAGAGCTAACACCAGCTATGCTCACCAGCATCTCCGTCGACACCGTCCTGGTCCCTCCTATGCTCCTGGGGACAAGGTCTGGGTGTCCACGGCTGACCTTCGGGTCTGTGCCGGGTCCAAGAAACTCGCCCCTCGGTTCCTCGGCCCATACCCCATCCAAAGGGTCATCAACCCAGTCACGTACCGGTTGCGGCTGCCGGCTACTCTCCGCATCCATCCCACCTTCCATACCTCCCGGCTCAAGCCCTACGTGGAGTCCTCCCTTCTCCCGCCTCCGGCTCCGGCGCCGCCTCCTGCCCGCTTCCTCGACGGTGAGCCTATCTACACCGTCCGGCGCATCCTGGACGCTCGCCGCAGGGGTCGGGGCTGGCAGTACCTGGTGGACTGGAAGGACTATGGCCCCGAGGAACGCTCCTGGGAGCCGGGTCGGTTCATCCTGGACCCTTCCCTGATCTCTGACTTCTGGGTCCGCCGGGGTCGCGCTGGGACTTCTGGAGCCGTCCCTGGACCGGGGGGTCCTGTCAGGACTCAGGTATCTCCTGGCTGACCTTCGGACCACAACTCCCGACATGCTCCTCGTGGGGAGCTCCCAGTGTGCTCCTCGTGGGGAGTCCCTCCACGTCACAGCCAAGCAAGGCTATATATGGAAGACGCCATGACCGGCTTCTCATCTCAGTCATCGTTTCTTCCTCACAGAGATACGACCGGAGAAATAATAAAACTGTTAAACGTCTCACCTTGTTCGTCTCCTTCATCCAGTCTGATCAACCTGACAATATTATACTATACATATTATTTATATATATTATACTATATATGTTATTTATATATATTATACTATATATATTATTTATATATATTATACTATATATGTTATTTATATATATTATACTATACATATTATTTATATATATATTATACTATATATGTTATTTATATATATTATACTATACATATTATTTATATATATTATACTATATATGTTATTTATATATATTATACTATATATATTATTTATATATATTATACTATACATATTATTTATATATATTATACTATATATGTTATTTATATATATTATACTATATATATTATTTATATATATTATACTATATATGTTATTTATATATATTATACTATACATATTATTTATATATATTATACTATATATGTTATTTATATATATTATACTATACATATTATTTATATATATTATACTATATATGTTATTTATATATATTATACTATACATATTATTTATATATATTATACTATATATGTTATTTATATATATTATACTAAACATATTATTTATATATATTATACTATATATGTTATTTATATATATTATACTATATATATTATTTATATATATTATACTATATATGTTATTTATATATATTATACTATATATGTTATTTATATATATTATACTATACATATTATTTATATATATTATACTATATATGTTATTTATATATATTATACTATATATATTATACTATATATGTTATTTATATATATTATACTATACATATTATTTATATATATTATACTATATATGTTATTTATATATATTATACTATATATGTTATTTATATATATTATACTATATATGTTATTTATATATATTATACTATATATATTATTTATATATATTATACTATATATATTTATAGTCAGTTTGTTGAACCCAGTGGTTCGTTTCTGAAATGTTGGAGAATGAATCAAGTTCTGTTTGATGCAGAAAATAATAAAACACAAAACAAATTCTACACTTCCAATAATATTTAAGATGTGCGTTTTATTCTTTCTGATAACACCAGCAGGAGGCTGTGGGCTGGATTAGGATTAAATTACCCAGCTGATGGATCTCTTTCACTAACCAGCTAACTACAAACCTTTCCACTAACCTGTCCTGTGTAACCTTCATTTCCATGCTGTCTCTGGAGGAGCAGATAGGAAACAAGACCTCCTGTAACCTAAAATGAACCAAAGCTTCCTCCCAGTTTCTCTTTAAGCTGAATTTAACATCAGTTTATCATCATGAAACAAAAGAATAAAGTGGAACAAGAACTTCTATTTCTCTCTCCTTTTAACTTCTCCGTGTCCCTAAATAAAAGAGACAAGACGATTACGCCGCAGCCGCCGTCACTGACCCCGCCCCCTCCGCAAGACCGGATCTCCCAGCATCACAACACTCGGTCTGACTGAGCGCTTTGAGGAGAAAAAATAATTAAATTATAAAAATAATAATGCGTGATTGGAGCATCGGTTTGGAGGAGCGTCCTCCAATTCTCTCTCTCTCAGTTGCTGTGCGAGCGAGCGGAGCGCACCGCGTGACAACCAGGGGCACAGATAGGATTTTCAAACTGGGGGGACAAAGTTCCAATGTACCCTCCCCCAAACACACACACACTTACGCACGTACACATACACAAACTATTGCAAGAGGCTTAACTAGAGCTCAGTCAGTTTGTGTAATTTCATCCAACGGTTTACGAAAAAACTAACACCATTATATACGCGTTTGAAGCCGTTATGCAGCGGAACGCTGGCAACAAAGCTCTGCCTGATCAACACTATCCAAATCAGTCATTTACTTTCCCAATCAATTACTAACCAAAACCTCACGCTTTATGCAAAACATTAAATGATTTTCAGCGTACCGATCTTTACAGAAAACATAAAAGCCCTAAAAAACTGTACATAAAATATATTTAAAAAACGATATTCACTTATCACTTAGAGCAGCGGTTCCCAAACTTTTCAGCCTGACCAACAGATGTTCCTTCGCATTTTTACGTTATTTAGAAATTTTCATTATATTTGGAAAGTTTTAATTTATATATACATAAATGAAGCTCTTTTTAAAATGTATATTTTACCTTTTTTATGATTATGTGGCACACTTGACTTCCATATTAACGCATCGGCATCTGCCTCTTTTTATGGCTTTTTTTTTTACATTGTCGCTACGTCTGTCACGTTAGCGGTGTTTTTATCATCGTTTCTACATCCACCACGTCCCAGAGAAGGTTAAACCAACATCAAACCCAACGTTTGGAGCTTGTAAACTCCACACACCTCTCGTGCAGCACCAGCTGTCTGATGCTGCAGCAGCCTCCATCTTCCCGGCTGGATGAGTGAATTTCTTCATCAGAGTCAATATTCTGCTTCATAATCAAGAGTCAGCCATTACCAGACAAAGTGATCAGTCAACAAAGACCAGACCTGCCGGCAATTATACGTTTTATCTAATATTTGCTCTCTTCATGTTGCGTGCGTCTCCTCCTCTCCCCGACTGGGAGCCTCTCGGCGGGAGGCGATTTTAAAACTCTAAAAACTCCCAAACTTTGCTCAGCCTGAAGGTTCCACATCTCCACTATCTTCTGATGTAACGTAGTAACTTCATGAGGATCATATTTGTAGATGAGACTTGTTAAAGTCAGCAATGAGGCTTTGGCGCTTATAACGAGTAAGTCCCAACATGGACAACAACGTACTGAAACTAGAACCAACACGCATAACAGACAGATCGGTCCCGCCTATTTACACTGTTGGTCTTTTTTAAATACGCAGTAATCGTTGCTTCATCCTGCATCCTAGCAGCAACCACTTTGGCGCCTCTGGAGTCGGTGTTTGTTTACGTCATGCTGCATTCAGTGTAATTGGAAAGAGGAGCTTCAAGCGCTTAACGTCCTGGCCTTAGTGCGGGGGACGGATCGGAGTGGATCTGAATCTGGGGGGGACAGATCCCCCCCTGTCCCCCACCCTATCTGCACGCCTGGTGACAACCCACTCAATTAACATAATTCACCGCCCAAATCCAACAGAACCGGTTGGGCCGATTCGGTTCCGGTTCGGTCTCAGGTTACAACTCTAGCGCTCAGCCCTGCAGTACCACATTAAGGCGGAACCACGTGGTGAATGTGGCGGACGCTCACTGGTGCCGCCGTTAAAAACAAAACTACATTCCACTATAATCGATTATGGCGTACTCTTCTACGATGCCGATCATTTATGTCCGCATCCCAATACATCGATTGATTATTTTCCTAAGCTCTAGTTTTAAGGTGCACTCACTTGCTCTCAGGGGACGAGGGACACCGCCCACAAAGATGGTCTTCCGGGGATCAAGGGGCTGAGATCCGTCCATCACAAAATCACTGTCGCTCAGGTTCCAGGGTCTAATTTGCACCTGGAGTCAGATGTAAAATGACAGCACAAGTTAACCAGTCAGTGACACCACCTGGTAGTTTCCCTGTGACCTGGTGCCTGATGAACTCACTGGTTTGTCCTTGATGGTGGGACTGGAAACACACAGGTAGAGCTTCCCATCTTCCTCCATGCAGGCCTCAATCAGAGCCTGCACCGAAGTCTCCTCCTGGAACAGCAGGAAGGCGTATCCTAGACAAACACAAACATAAAGGAACTGGATGTGGATTTAGAACTTGAAACTCTGCTTTATGAGGCATGGATCTGAATTCAGCTTGAGCAGCGCCTTGCTGTTTCCAATACCTTTAGGTGGAAAGTAGGATTTGCTCTCGGCTTTGTGAGGCCAGTCTACCACCAGGTGGCCGAAGCGCCGGAAGCTTGAGGTTATTTCATCTGCAGGGAAGGAACATGAGATGGATGAAGAAACCGGAGGACAGATTATTTAATTTACACTGAAAAGGTCCACACCTTCATCTATGTCAGGAGGCAGGCCACCGACGAACACCTTACGGGAGAAGCGCTCAATACGCTCACCGTTCTGGTGTGGGAAACAGTTCTGAGACCCCAGGACTCCTGGGACACCCTGGTTGCCACGGCCGTCATCAAGGAGATTGTCATCAATGGGGAAGAGAGAGGAGCGGCCTGAAAAACAAAACAACGTGTGAGGCGACACGCCACATACATAAAATACTTCATTAATAACTTCTAAATAAACTGACTTTAAAACTCCTGCATCCACATCAGGACAGGTTGTAATGAAGGGCCTCAGACAAAAGTGATGATCACAAGATGATACACCCGTAGAGCTCCCATAATAACCTCCTACAGCCACCGTGTTTGGAGTTTTGATATCTGACACTTTTAGTTCAGTTTGCATTTAAGATCAACCAACCACTAGTAGTTCTTACGAGCTGAAACTGAAGCTGGCCATTCCTCTTAAACACAGCACCACGGCCTTGTTTTACGCTGAATCAACAGTTTTGGTCTCCTTAAAGAAGCACGACTATGTAAGCAATCTTTGTCTTTTCTGCTTTTATTGATTTTGTGCAGTTTTATTTTACAGCACTTTTACATTTTTGTTTGTGAAAACCAAAGTACTAACAAACTTTATTACTTTAGCACATTGTACTTTAATTTAATCTGTGTGACTCACACAGACGAGTTCATGTTCAACTAAATATTCTCACAGTGAGCAAAATATTAATACTTTAAAATTAGCTTTGGATCAGACCCAAAATGACTGGCTTCATTAGTTTATGAGACAAAATGACTAACTACTCAAGAGACAGGAACATCTTGCGGTAATTTTGTGTGTGAGTGTAAACTCACCGACCTGTAACGACCGCTATTAAATTACGTTTATATGTTACAGCAACTCAAACCCTGAGCTATTATCTAATGTCCAGAATCTTAAAAGAAATAAAATCTCAAACTAAATAAAAACTTTACTTTGCAGACAACCCTCCTGTGGGAGCGACTAGGAGGGGCTTGCAGCTCCGACTTTAGCTGAAAAAACACAATTTGGCCACAATGTGGAGCTGTAGTTAGTGCACCTTCTGCAGAGATACGTTTAATTTATAGCTGCTCTCATAGCAAACAGAACATCATAGGTTTCCTGAGGTTAGTATTCATCATTAGTTACATTGTTATAATTTGGGTTTACACAGAACGGAGAAAGCCACGGAGATTTCAGTTTGATCAAATCTAAAAACCCTCATCACCATCCATGTAGGAGTAGTACACAAATAACACCCATCAACTTTCTTTAAAGAGGCATTAGATGAGATTAAATTAGGCAGATAAGATTAAAACTCAATCCTGAAAGAGTTTTTATTAATAAAAAAAATAAAAGCAATGTTCTAGAAAGTAAAAGCAGAGGGGAACTAAGCCACGCCCATCTACTTCCGGTTGGTCATGGGTCCCCGGAAATATGAAAAAATTAATGCATTTTTGCCTTACGTGCTGAATCACAAACATGTTGTACTTCGGTTCAAATTAAAATAAATTACGAGTTTCGACTATGTCTGTCATGTACTTTGAAATGTGTTAGTTTGTAAAAATTCGTAACTAAAACGTCTCAGACCTCACGTAGCACGTATGAGGTCACATCAGAGTCTTCTCTCCCAGGACTGGAAGCTTGCTAAACTAATCTTCTCCTTTGCCCCGTCTGGTTTGATGACATCAATACGGTGAGACGGACCTTTGTAGTTCTGTACGTCTTTCACACAAAACCTGAAATAACTTTAGTCCCTTCTTCTTGGCATCAAAATGTGTCTTTAAAATTCAGGGACATCGTGTGAAATCCATGGCACACATCAACCAAGACTAGAAAATGCTTTCACAGCCCCATTGACTCGCATTAATTTTTTCTCTTTTCCGCGGACCCATGAGCCAGCTGGAAGGGGAGGAGACTTAGGCTTCCTATGTAAATGCTCTCTTCAGGATGGAGGTTTCCGTTTGGTATCCTTCAAGAGGAAACAATAAAACATGCCAGAAGAACACACAGAGGCACGGTGGAGTTTACCTCGACGTCTTCCATAGCTTCGTGCTGCATGTAGAAAAGTACAAGAGGACAAGTTTCAGCTTTGAACACGTCTTAAAGGTTGTGGGTTAGTCACCCAACTCAACGTCAAAGCATAGCAAATGAATCTGAGATGCACCGACTCTGGTTTTAAAGGCGGATCCAGAGTTATGATACTCCACTAATACTGAACTATCAATATTAATTTTAGACCTTTTAGATGATTCCAACTGAAACATTATTCAAGTATTTTTTACAGTTCTGACTGAATGAAATAAATTATAGTTTTGAGTTTCAGATAAAATTATTTTCTCTATTTTCTGCAAAATTTACTTTAGTTCTCAGCAATTTCAATAAGAAACAGCAACTGTGTACACTTTTATTTATTCATTTTTAAAGAAAACATCTACGCTCCCGTTACTGAGAATAAGTAGATTTATTTCAATCAAATTTTCAACAGCCGAGTTTCATTTTTTCATAAAAGCATTCAGATCTGATGTAAGATCACAAAACCCTTTATCAAAAGGCCCCAGAACACATGTTAAAAGCCCTGAGCCTTGTCTGTCAGGAACAGGGAGCCTGATGACCCCCAGCAGCGTGTGTCCTCAGAGACACGTGCCAAAAACTGCATCCGAAAGGGGACAACAATCCTGGTCGAGTTGCAGCATCTCAGGAGGAAACAGCAAACCCCAGACAGACACGGCAGCTGTCTGACCTGCAGTTATGACCTGCTGAGACGGGATTTTATTTTAACTCTGTTATTTTATCTCCTCTCTCGTGTGGGGCTGGAAAACACTCTGCAGTGCAACAATGATTCTAGGAGGCACTGAAAATTTAATGAGACGATGCAGCAGAGTACTGCTGGAGGTCTGTTCAAGACCTCATTACTTTACTAAACAATGGCAACACGTTTGTCATGAGTTCCATCACTAAGCATTAGCGGGGCCAGGTGTGCACATCTGAGCAAACAGCGGCTATTAGGATCACCACGGAAAACACACACATTACAATCATGTTTGGAAATCCCAGAAAACAAACTGCATCTGGAGTAACGTGTGTGTGTGTGTGTGTGTGTGTGTGTGCGTGTGTGTGTGTGTGTGTGTGTGTGTGCGTGCGTGCATGCGTGTGTGTGTGTGTGTGGTTGTCTAATATGGACACGTGGGAACAACAGGGGAGCTACACACACACACACACACACACAGAGATGATAATTACCATTGAGCATGAGAAGGCAGTCAGCCCCGGGGTTCGGGCATCCCGCACGGCCTGACATGAGAAACACACACGCACACACACACACACACACACACACACACACACACACACACACACACACACACACACACACACACACACACACACACACACACACACACACACACACACACACACACACACACACACACAGATCAGACACACAGCTGAAGACAAGACGAGACCCATGAGTTTACACAAGGATGAACAGAAAAATGCACAAACATCTACAAGAAATGTCTGAATATGTCTTTAATCCACATATTAGTTGGTAAAAGAAGTAAAAAAAACCTTTTTGTTTCACAAAGTCAGACTTTGTCTCAAACAGACATAAAACGGAAATATTCTGTCAACGTATAATTTAATCACTGATCTCTCCCCCCAAGTGACAAAAATCCAAAATGGTAATGAAATAAAAACCAAACAAAAATAAAAATAAGTTTTTCCAAAGTACTGAAAAACGTTTAAACAATATTTTGACTTTTGTGCATAAATTGTGAATTAGTACTAATGATAAGATTTTACTTGTGTCAGCACGTTTCTTCTAGCCATTTCGTTTTAGCTCCCGGTTTCGTTTTATCACTCTAACAGATATCTGCAGGTAAATATAAAGAACCTGTGCACAAAAGACACGATTGGCCCGTTCTGGTTGCACCCTGAAGCGTTTCAAGTTGCTTTTAGTTACTTTTCAAACAAAAAGCAGCACACAGAGATGGATATCTGGACACCATCTGAGAACAGCAAGCGCCCTGAAACAAAAGCTGCCCCCCTCAGAGGGTAAGTCATCAGGAAGTAGACGAGACCACAGAACATCTTTGTCTTTTTTAATCCTATCACCGGGTCCGAAAGGCCTAAATTCTGAGAGGGGAAGAGTTAAGAAAGTATGAAGGGGACGTAAGAAAAAAAACACGTTCAGTAACATTTCTGCAGCAAACCTCTTACCTTTGAAACAAATTTTCATCCAATTTTTTTATTTATGTAAAATTTAGTTGCAACTAATCCATCTGTTACCTGTTCCAAATCAGCCTCGGTTGG
>NC_091748.1:38958952-38986452 GCF_043380555.1 Nothobranchius furzeri | reverse complement strand
ACCTCCCTGAACCGTCTACAGGTGGTTCAGAACACCTGTGCTCGGCTTCTGACCAAGTCCTCCAAACACACCCACATCACCCCGCTTCTCCTCCAGCTTCACTGGCTGCCAGTCAACTCCAGGGTTCATTTCAAGATCCTGGTTCTGGTCTATAGGGCCTTACATGGACAAGCACCATCTTACATTGGTGATCTTCTTAGTCCCTACACCCCCAGCAGGTCCCTGAGGTCCAGTGACCAAAGCCTACTGGTTGTGCAGCACCAGGCTAAAGGTCAAAGGTGACAGATCATCTGCTGCTGTGGCCCCCAGACTCTGGACCTCTCTCCCCCTGAGCCTGAGATCAGTGGACTCAGTGGTCTCCTTTAAAAAGCAGCTGAAGACTCACTTGTTCAAGCTGGCTTTGGTGAGACCTTCATCACCACCCTCTCCTTGTTCTGCTCTTGTTCCGCCTTTCCCGGGATCCACTGATTTCCCTCTTACCTATTCATTTTCTCTCTCCCTTTTCCTTAGGTTTTTTTTATTTTTATTCACAAATTTGATTTTCCCAATTTAAACATATTTTAATCATTTATTAAAAAAAATTGTTATACTTTTTTTGATTTTGTGAAGCGCGTCATGATTTTTATCTTGAGAAGTGCTATGTAAAAGATTGTTCTCTCGTCCTCTCTTACTTCTGTTCAGCTAAAACTAACTGATCACTGCAACGTGGCTCACCAAAATAAGAGCATTAAGTGTGAAAGTACACAGAAAATGTCAATAGGTTGTAAACGCTGCTCAATGTTAATCATTAATCAGAATCATTTTATTAAAAGAGTAAAGTCTCATCTCCCGCAGGACCTTGGGAGTTGTAGGCCCGATAAGTCTGGAAATATTACATTATTGCTTATTCGTGTCATGGTGGCGCACTGATGAAGCAGTACGTTTTCATAACATGAACGAAGACCTTTAGAGACATATTTTGATCACCAGTAACTTCAAGTAAAAAAATAAGAGTGATCTTGCCAATTGGAATAGGCCAAATTCATTCACATATTAATTTTTTGTTGATTGCATCGTTTCAACGATTGTTTGGAACAAAAAAAATCTAAATTTAAACGCGTTCAACTAATTGCCAAATTGGGCTGCCCAGTGGCACATTTGTTAGCGCTATTGCCTTGCAGCAACAAGGCCCTAGGATAAGTACGTAGATTAAAAGGATGGACGGATAATTGCCAAATTCTAATTTGCTCTTGAAGGGTTTAAAATAACCTTGGAAGCCAAGAATAGATGACCAAACACTCCAAACAGTTGTTAATGGAGAGATCACCTGACTTGTCCAGGGGCGAGTGAAGCTGGCAATCACATGCAGGATACTACTGCAGCGTTAACTGCAGGTAAACACACCATCAGTATGTTAACAAATACACACTATATTTTAAAACTAGTGTCTAAACATGTTTCAGAAATTTGGCTTAACTGATCCTTCAAAGTTGACATTTTACCAACAAATCAGTCAGTCGATGAGTAGCTTTCATGGCAGGTCCAAGGCCTGCTGGTCATCAGAATCAGCCCATATTCAGAATGATCAGCCAAGATCAGGTTCTTATGGGTGTCTATGAACTCACCACAATTAAGCACCATTTCATACCAGCAACAAGACCTTCCATGAAGAAGTTTTTATTCTTCTGAATCATATTTTCCAAGTTAATCACACATCTTAAAATTGTATTCTGTTAAAGCCGTGAGACGTAGTTTAAAAATCGTTAAGTAACATGAAAAATGCTTAAATCTGTCAACAACCTGACCCTGTTATGTGACAAAGTAGATCAGCTTTCATCATGTATACAGAATGTCCTCTAAGACCCTCTCTTTGTTCTCTACTGGAAATGAATCATTACGCAAGCCTACAGCGTAGACCCAAACACTTGTGTGTTCACTAGAGGTAGCAGTCAAATAACGAGAATGTGTCCCGGTTCCAAGCATGCACTTCGGGATGACACACCGATGTTTATGTTTATTGTTTATTTATTTAGCGGACGCTTTTATCCAAAGCAACTTACAATTTATAACCTAAAGAAGAAGAAGAAGAAGAAGAAGAAGAAAATATCATTTCTATAGCGCCTCTCAAGATAAAAATCACGAGGCGCTTCCCAAAAACAAAACAAACAAAAAAAATGTAAAAATATAAAAAAGCATTTAGAAAATGTTTAAAAATATATTTAAAATGAGCAAAAATAGGCAATTGGGATTTAAAATAAAAAATGTTAAGAAAGAAAGAGAGTGAACAGGAACCAGTGGATCCTGAGGAAGGTGGAATAGGTGGGGAGAGCAGAATAAAGAGAGAGAGGTGAAGAAGGTCATACAAAAGCCAGCTTGAACAGGTGAGTCTTCAGCTGCTTTTTGAAGGACATGATGTAATGTGTGGGGGAAACCGGAGAACCAGGAGGAAACCCGCGCATGCATGTGGAGAACACGCAACTCCACGCAGAAAGGCCGCGGCCAAGTTTCGAACCTGCAACCTTCGTGCTGCGAGGCAACAGTGCTTACCACTGCGCCACCATGCAGCCCAATGCTGTGTAATTAATATCAGTCTGTAAACCTCAAACTAACTGTGAGAGGAGAGGGAACAAAAACACATCATCTTTTGAGTACTGGAGCTATTAGCTATCGTTCAACCTTAAGCTACATCAGACTATTGTTTTAGCCTGGCGCAGCGTTAGCGGGAGTGGACTTGGAGCGCCATTTTCCCGCCAGTTTTAGATGTTTCTCTGCTTGAAAACTGCATGTTAATTAAAATGAGTGTTTAGCATCTGCTGCAAGAACCCGATGAAGGCTGAGGAGATAATTCAGCAGTTACAATCAGGTGTGTCTGAGCAGGAACAAACTGTCCATTAGCGTTACATGGCTGTTTGTGTACGTGTGCATGGGATGAGGAATGGCTTTCAGTGACATCCAGAAGGGGAGGGAGAGCTATAGCCGTTTCAAAATCCCCTCCTCCTCTCGATGACGTCTTGCTACGGGCCGCAGCTTTAGGAACAGCCTTTTCCCCTTGAAATTTGGACACCGTTGGTTTCAGAGCCATACGAGAACCAAGAATCAGTACAGGCCATCAGAAACAGAAGTGGTGTGTTGCTAGTGTTGCTCAAGATGGTCTAGCTGGAAATGCTCATACAGTATATACGGACCAGTGGGTGGGTAATCTTCAGTTCATAAATATCTGTCGAGAAATCCATTGTTTGAAAATTCCCAGACATCCTACAGACGTAACCCTCTGACTGAAAGTAGAAGGGACTTTGTCTTCTTGCCCTCCTCCCACCCCTGAATAGCGCTACAACATGACACAGCAGAGATACAGCCCGTCACCGACTGCTGACATTAAACAGAAAGGAAGGAAGGAAAAGACTTGGAATCTGAATCATTCTGGGTTCAGCACTGTTTATGGAAATTAACAATCCTGTTTCCTGGAATGGGAGCACTGCTCTTCTTGGCAGTGACTCCACTAATAATTTCATCTCATAGCAACAGTCATGCACCAATATTTGGGGTGATATCATGAGTGTAATTTGAATGAGTCAACACTGCGCTGTCAGGAGTCTGAGACCTGATTTATGTAAAGGCAGTTCAACTCCACAGCAGCAGACACAGGAATTCACTTTTAATGTTTCCTCCAGATTTTATCATTAGGTTCTTCATAAAATGTTAAACTTATATGGTTTGATAACAGCCTAGAAATCTAGACGGACCATAGCAGAAGCAAAAGGATTTTGCTTCGCAGGTCCGTCTAGCCAAATTTAATTGTAACCACAGCAGGCCTATCATTGGCCTGATTAGTATTGTGTTATCCCAATCACAGCGCCCTATCGGTTTGGTGAGCTTGATGATGTGATGGAGCGAAGCAACAAAGATGCAGCCGCTTGCTTGAAATGGCTTTGGCATCAACTATGGAGCCAAGAGCAGGTAGAGGAACAGACATGGGCAAAATTGTTGGTTTCCCTTCAGTGAATAAAAAGAAAGAACCCATAATGGTCACAGAAATAACTTGAATCTGACAAAAGTAATAATAAATTTAAAAATCTATGAAATGTAACCAATAAAAGTCAGACATTGCTTTTCAACCATGCTTAAACAGAATTATTTAACAAAATAAACTCATAGAACAGGTCAGGACAAAAGTTATGGTACCCCTAACTTAATATTTTGTTGCATGACCTTTTGAGGGTAATCAAACGATTCCTGTAACTGTCAATGAGACTTCTGCACCTCTCAGCAGGTATTTTGGCCCACTCCTGTTTCAGTCGTCTCAGGTCTGAAGGACACCTTTTCCAGACGGCACGTTTCAGCTCCTTCCGGAGATGCTCAATAGGATTGAGGTCAGGGCTCATAGAAGCTCTCTTTAGAATAGCCCAATGTTTTCCACTTGGTCATTTTTGAGTCAGTTTTAGCCGTGGGTCATTGTCCTGTTGCAAGACCCATGACCTGCGACTGAGACCAAGCTTTCTGACACTAGCCAGCACATTTCTATCTAGAATTCCTCGATGGTCGTGAGATTTCATTGTACCCTGCAAAGATTCAAGACACCCTGTGTCCGATGCAGCAATTCAATTCAACTTTATTTATAAAGCCCCTTCCTACCCCCAATCAAGGGGACCCAAGGTGCTGAAAGCAAAACAGCCCCAGACCATAACAGAGCCTCCTCCATGTTTCACAGTAGGGACAGTGTTCTTTTCTTGATATGCTCCATTTTTCCATCTGAGAACATCGAGCCCATGTGCCGTGGCAAAAAGTTCCATTTTGTCTCATCTGTCAATTTAATTCAATTCAATTCAAAAATACTTTATTAATCCCAGAGGGAACACTGTAAACCCCAAAGTTCTATGATCAAATATATTGAGTAGATAAAACTCATAATTTAAAAAACATGATCAAATATATTGAGTAGATAAAACTCATAATTTAAAAAACTGTTTTTAGAACTCAAATGTGTTGAGCTTGTTCAACATTTTTCTTGTTTTAAGTACATAGAACTCAAATGTTTTAATTAATCTGAACTATTTCTTTTTTTTAAGTAAACATAACTTAATTTTAATGAGTAATATTAACCAAAGAAAGATCGATTTATTATGTTATGTTTCTATATTATTCCATTCATCTTTACGTCAACCCTAAAGTGTGTCTGATAAACAGACTTGTATATTATTTTAAATATTTGTGGATTTACAAGAAAAACAACCACAAACTAGCAATTGTGTTGGATTTCAGGAACAATAAAAAACTGGTGGGCGTGGTGCATTGTGGGTAGTCATATTTTCAGTTATTTTGCTCTATTTTGGGGTGTTTATGCGTGTTTATTGTGGATGATTGTTGTTCTCAGTTATTATTTCGTTCAGTGTTGCAGATGTGATGTTACTTTTTGTATCATGTTGGCACCATAAGTGAGGAGGTTGGTCAAAGTAATGCTGTACGGCTGTGCTGTCCCATTGTTATTAATACTGTGGTTGTTCACACCAGATACTCTTGACTTGACTTTGAGTGTTCCACTTTTATTGGCTGTTAGCATCTAGGGGTGTGTGATTCATGATCTGGTGTTAATTACTGCCTTGACCAGCCTGCCAAATTGTCACTTTTAAGTAAATTCAGCTTATTTGGGTTAGGGTTTAATAGGTCCATTTAGAGTTCGTATAAGTTATATTATTAAGTTAGTAAAAACATGTAATAAAGTTCAATCAAAATGAAATATGCAAGTTTAGTGAAATAAAGCTTTGTAAGTTGCTTACGTGCTAAGTTATAGGTTGGATGTAGTTAAATGCTTTGATTTTATTCAGGTCATATTTTTTAAATTATGGTTAACTTATAGTTTTTAGATAAGTTAACTTAAAAATTATTAGGTAATCAGTTTCCTCATGAATTTTGAGTTCAGTGAACTTATTCGAGGTTACAGTGTACAGTTGAACTTTTGAGTTGATTGGATGAGCAATTTTAATTTAATAAACTTCAAATGTATGAGTAAAATTTATTAAGAAATTTTATTTATGAAAACTTAAAATTTTCAGTATCAAAACTCAAAAAAATTGAGGCAATTGATTGCCTCAAAATTTTTGAGTTCTGGGAACTTATTCGGGTTTACAGTGAAATTGATTGCTGTAGTAGCTCAGAATAATAATAATAATCAAGTCATCAAAGAGTTGTTGTATATTACAACGGCTGTTGGCAGGAAGGATCTCCAGTAGCGGTCAGTGTTGCAGCCAAACTGAAGAAGCCTCTGACTGGACACTCTTCCGTTGTCGGACAGTCTTGTGAAGAGAATGCTCAGGGTTGTCCATAGGACACTCTCCCAGAAGCTTTGTGGCTTGACCACATGTAGTGTAGCATATTACAGTCAGGCTTTTTATGATTAGTTTTCATCAATGGTGTCCTCTTTGTTCAGCTCCCATGTAGTCCACTTCGGCTCAAACAACAAAGGATGGTCCCATTTGACAATGACGTTCCTTGAGTTTGAAGTTCATCCTGGTTCTCTTTAGAAGCGTTTCTGGCCTCTTTTGTTACCATTCGGATTATCTGTCTCTGATTTGTAATCAATTTTCCTCCTGCAGCCACATCCAGGGAGATGGGCTCCTCCTGCAGCCACATCCAGGGAGATGGGCTCCTCCTGCAGCCACATCCAGGGAGATGGGCTCCTCCTGCAGCCACATCCAGGGAGATGGGCTACAGTCCCATGTATCTGGAATTTCTAAATATTATGTAGTCGCAAGAACATCTAGCTGCTAGGAGCTGGTTTTATAGCCTTTACCTTTAACATGCTTGTCTATAATTTTCTTTCTAATCTCCTGAGAAAATGCTTTCCTTCGCTTCCTCTGTGGTACACAATGTCACCAAACAACACAGTGACTACCTGGAGCCCCATATATAGGCACACTGACCAGGATTCTACACCCCCCCCCCCCCCCCCCAAAAGGCGCTTCACAACACAATCAGTCATTCACCCATTAAAAACATTGCTGGTGGAGATGAGCTACGATGTAGCCACAGCTGCCGTGGGGTGCACTGACAGAGGTGAGGCTGCCGAACACAGGCGCCACCCATCCTTCTGACCACCACTAGCAAGCAATGTGGGTTAAGTGTCTCGCATTAGCAGCATTCTCTGGCTGGAGCCAGGATCGAACCTGCAACCTTTCGATGAGATAGAAAAGTATTTTGATATTTTTTGAGTGTGTTTCAAAGTATAAACAGAATAATTACCACCTCACTCTTGTGGAAAGCTCCTGCAAAGGCCCCTGATTAGAGAAATAGTGTTTGTGTGCACTAAATTGAGAATATGGCACAAACATTCAGAAATTTTAAGCCAAATTAACTCTTAAGCACCAGGGGTGATGCATTGTGTTGATGATGATGATATTTACACATGTTAAGTATTTGATGTGCAGCTGGTGCTTTACAGAATAATGCTGCATGAAATGATATAAAACTATGTAGACTGAAGCTGGTTTAAGATGAGAGAATTACACTTTAGTCTTGGCTGCCCCCGGCTAGCTGTTAGCTAACCTGTCTTGTTGGAATTAAACAATGTCTCCAAACTAGGGCCATTCAGAAAGCTCTTTAATATCTAAGGGAGGCACTCTTTATTACTTTACCCAGAAATAAATGTCATGTCTTAATTATTTCTTTGTGTCCCTCCATGCTGTTTAGTAGTAAGCATAAGCCAAAAGTTCATGCTGGTGGGTGAGCTTCAGTGAACATGATTGGACTAGACAAGGACAATTAGGCTAAAATTATCTGTTAATTAAAAGTACACATCTATATCTAGTTTTAGATGAGTGCATTTTCACAAGTTTGGTTTCAATTCCCCATTTACTTTTTTTATTAAATGATTCTAAATGCAAGACACTTATGCAGCAAACCCTTGCTGTTGGCTCTGAAAGAAAACCTACCTGTTAACCATGCAAACACATGCACATGCACACTAATTCACCATTCAAAATGCAGCCAAACAGATACCTGCAGGGGCAGCACAGTGTTGCTGTTGCTGTCCGTGCGAAACATGTTCTCCTCCATCCAGGACTTGGCCCCCAGGGACCCTCCAGAGCGTGGGAACTTGGGAGGAGCGATGACATTACTGGAGAAGGGCTTCTTCAGGGGCGAGACGTGACTGATTGAGCCAGGTACACCGATGCCACTCCGACCACGGTGGTCCCGACCCCAGGACATCCCACCGGAGCCCCAGCCGTTTCCCTGGTGACTGCCCCATGGGGACGGCTTCACCATAGGCTGTGTGCACAACAAAGAGAGGGTGCAGGCAAGTTTAGATTGATCAAATACACTTTTATGTACACACACACACACACACGCACACGCACACGCACACACACACACACACACACACACACACGAGTATGTATTGACCCTTTGCACCGACGTCACCTAATCACATGGGGCCACCATGGTGGACGGCAAAAGCATGTAAACAGTGAGCGACACGAGTACTAAACAAAGGGAAAAGTAGAGCCTGAAATTGTTTTACGATCAAAACAAGAACAAACTCCTCCAGCATTCCTTCAACTAGTTCATGCCCAGTTCAGTTATCAGAAGAAGTAGCGCATCTAGCGGGGGCTCATAGAGAACTAGCTTACCAACGTTAGCTTACGTTCTCTCTGCAGCTGTTCACCGATGTAAACATGTTGCTGACTTTGCCTAAATTCACTCCTCTGGATTTATAACTTTATGTTGTTAACAGCGTTTCACTTTACACCAAAGCTGATTGTTATAAAGTCCGGGTCCCCACCGGCTTCTGTTGCTGGTGGTGTTACCGGGTTCAGCTGCTGCTCTCACATCAGAATGAGAAGCTCTCTGAACGCCGACGCTCATATAAATAAATAACAGAATTTTAACGAATGTAATCATGCATCGGAGTTTTAAGCTCTGGGATTAATAAAGTATTTTTGAATTGAATTGAATTAATATTGTTAATAATTGTCTCACTTTACACTACAGTGGACGGAGCGCATCCTCCGTGGTGAAATACCCGTCCATCAGGATTATCAATAGCTTGTATAAACACATCACATTTATCCCTGTCCCTGTCTTCCTCGTGAAATAAATGAACGTTAATCTTACCCGCTAAAAACATGCTCGCTGCTAATCTGAGGGCTGCTAGTCCGCTTGATTGATCGCTGCAGTTCATCTCCGTCCTCAGTCTCCATCATAGTTATTAAAAACACAAAACGAGTTGAGTTTACGTCCTTGTCTGTTAGTGCAGCCGACCACACAGCAAGCTAAACCATTTTACTGTCAAATCAACTAAATAAAAACCATAAAAGGCTACACACTGGCTTGTTTTGACTAGCTTCACTGGAGTTTCTACGGGTGTAAGCGGTCTTTTTGCCGTCCATCATGGCGAAGGGGGCGGTCACGAGTGGCGTGACGTCACGTGCAAAGGGTCGATACATATTATATATAAAAAGGCCAATTTCACTGGTGTGTGGCAAACAGCCATAAATTTAAATTAATTTCAAAAAATTAATACTAGAGATTGACTGATATTGGTTGGCTGATATACCTCTTTAGTTGAATCGAACAGGCACATCTGCGGACAGCCCACTGCTGCTGCGTAATTTTATTTAAATGCACATTTATGTTCCTGAAAAACATCTCCATAATAAATGCTCTAAAACATTATTGTCAACTGACATTTATTTTCATTTACTATATTTTATATAGTTAACACTTGGTCAGTGTATTAATTTGCTTGATAAACTTTAGATGCATTTCTGATTTAAAAGATGTTAAAGTTATTCAGAAGTCAAAAAACTGATCATACGGTATTTATATGCACAACATTTATGATATATATATATATATATATATATATATATATATATATATATATATATATATATATATATATATATATATATATTACATACATACACTCAACAAAAATATAAATGCCTTTGTTTCTGCTCTGATTTTTCATGAGATGGACTTAAAGATCTAAAATTCATTCCAGATACACAATATCACCATTTCTCTCAAACATTGTTCACAAATCAGTCTAAATGTGTGATAGTGAGCACTTCTGCTTTTCTGAGATAATCCATCCCACTTCACAGGTGTGCCACATCAAGATGCTGATCCGACATCATGAGTAGTGCACATGTGTACCTTATACTGCCCACAATAAAAGGCCACCCTGGAATGTGCAGTTTTATCTCACAGCAAAATGCCACAAGCATCGAGGGAGCGTGCTGACAGCAGGAATGTCAACCAGATCTGTTGCTCATGCA
The DNA here is from genome assembly GCF_043380555.1 of Nothobranchius furzeri. Taxonomy (NCBI): domain Eukaryota; kingdom Metazoa; phylum Chordata; class Actinopteri; order Cyprinodontiformes; family Nothobranchiidae; genus Nothobranchius; species Nothobranchius furzeri. Next base: position 38,976,196 of record NC_091748.1, on the reverse strand, counting down.
TTGAATGTTCATTTCTCCACCATAAGCCGTCTCCAAAGGCGTTTCAGAGAATATGGCAGTACATCCAACCGGCCTCACAACCGCAGACGACGTGTAACCACACCAGCCCAGGACCTCCACATCCAGCAGGTTCACCTCCAAGATCGTCTGAGACCAGCCACTCAGACAGCTGCTGAAACAATTGGTTTGCATAACCCAAAAATTTCTGCATAAACTGAGAAACCATCTCAGGGAAGCTCAACTGCATGCTCGTCGTCCTCAGCGGGGTCTTGACCTGACTCCAGCTCGTCGCCGTAACAGACTTGAGTGGACAAATGCTCACATTCGATGGCGTCAGGCACGCTGGAGAGGTGTTCTCCTCACGGATGAATCTCGGTTTACATTGTTCAGGGCAGATGGCAGACAGCGTGTGTGGCGTTGTGTGGGTGAGCGCTTTGCTGATGTCAGTGTTGTGGATCGAGTGGCCCATGGTGGTGGTGGGGTTATGGTATGGGCAGGCATCTGTTATGGACGAAGAACACAGGTGCATTTTATTGATGGCATTTTGAATGCACAGAGATACCGTGATGAGATCCTGAGGCCCATTGTTGTGCCGTACATCCATGAACATCACCTCATGTTTCAGCAAGATAATGCACGGACCCATGTTGCAAGGATCTGTACACAATTCTTGGAAGCTGAAAATTTCCCAGTTCTTGCATGGCCAGCATACTCACCGGACATGTCACCCGTTGAGCATGTTTGGAATGTGCTTGACCGGCGTATACGACAGCGTGTACCAGTTCCCACTAATATCCAACAACTTTGCACAGCCACTGAAGAGGAGTGGACCAACATTCCACAGGCCACAATTGACAATCTGATAAACTCTTTGCGAAGAAGATGTGTTGCACTGCATGAGGCAAATGGTGGTCACACCAGATACTGACCGGTTCTGAGTCCCCAAACCCACAATAAAGCAAAAAAAAAAAAAAAAAACTGCACATTCCAGGGTGGCCTTTTATTGTGGGCAGTATAAGGTACACCTGTGCACTACGCATGATATCAGATCAGCATCTTGATGTGGCACACCTGTGAGGTGGGATGGATTATCTCAGAAAAGCAGAAGTGCTCACTATCACACGTTTAGACTGATTTGTGAACATTGTTTGAGAGAAATGGTGATATTGTGTATCTGGAATGAATTTTAGATCTTTAAGTCCATCTCATGAAAAATCAGAGCAGAAACAAAGGTGTTGTGTTTATATTTCTGTTGAGTGTATATAGCCATTGTTAATAGTAAAACCTGACTGGTCGATCTCTTATTAGTACATATACTTTAAAGCATCTAGTCAACTATGAGCTTATAGCATATAAAAACGAATAAAGGTCTAGCATTCTTTGTAGAAATGCACATTTCTCAACATTAGTGATGCACAATAAAAACTCCTATGACATCAAACGATAATAATGGATAATGATCTGATTGGCTCATCTGAAACAGAAAACTCTTATGATCAGAAAACTAACAGATCTTCCATGTGGACTATTATAGATCCAAAATCATAGTTTCCTAGTTAAGATTTTAAAGTACTTGAAGAAATGTAGTTCTCCGATAAAAGTAGTTGGCACATCACAGCCGTAAAAAAATAATAAAAAATGGAGTTATTGATTTACAGCCATGTTTATCTTTCCTAATGTTAATTACTCCAGGAGGTTTATATGTTTATGTTTATGTTTATTTATTTATTTAGCAGACGCTTTTATCCAAAGCGACTTACAGTTTATAACCTATAGGGCATGTTGTGATCTGTGGGGGAAACCGGAGTACCCGGAGGAAACCCACGCATGCACGGGGAGAACACGCAACTCCACGCAGAAAGGCCGCAGCCGAGTTTCGAACCTGCAACCTTTGTGCTGCGAGGCAACAGTGCTAACCACTGCGCCACCATGCAGGTGGTAAATCTGTTGGACTCTAAAGTCAATCAGTCATTGAAGTAAATCCACTGGTTACTTTATGGATTTTTTATTAGAAGGTGTCTGTCGGTTCAAGAGATATCTAGCTATACTAGCAAATACACGAGAAGACCCTTCTCAACATGTTTAGGCTCAAGCGAGTTAGTTGAAGCAGAACTGGAGAACAGAACATGAGGAGCAGCGGAGAGTGGAACAGACGGATGGTGTCAGATGAGACAATTGTCACAGTTAGTCACTTTTCACAATAATATCCTCATTTTAAATGAGGAGCTGAAACTGATTTTTGAGCAGGTAAACTTATCAAGGTGTTGCATCACTATTTAGCACATGAATAGCTGGTTCTGGTTTCAAGGCTCCAAAAACTTCCTAGTATTTATTTTTGCTGCTTAAAATAAAAATGTCAGCAGGGTTGAATAGGAATGATGTTGACTGAAAACAGTGGAACTTGTCCTATTTTTTAGATTCTTTTATGTGCATGTGACTGTGGGGATGGCGGTCATGTGACAGTCTCTGATGGTTTCATGCTCTGGTTTCATGGAAATAAACCTATTGAACCCAGCAGGGTGAGAGGTCAAAGGTCACTGACTATGTTTACATGCAGCCAATATCCGGGTTATGATCGGGTTAAGGTCGGTATTCGGGTTTCTGAGTTGATCAGAATAACCCGTTTACAAGCATAAATAGAAAGAGTTACCTCTAACTCTCCGGCCCGACCCCCACAATAATTGTCTGTTTATCGTCCCCCCAAGTTCAGCCCTGAGTTTTTAAATGAACTCTCTGCTCTTTTATCCCATCTGTCCTCCCTTTCCCCAAATGTACTTTTACTTGGTGATTTTAATATTCATATGGACAATATGGCCCTCCCCCTCAGCAAAGACTTCTCCTCATCTTTGGACAGCCTCAGTTTTCATCAATATGCCAATTTTCCCACTCACATTAAAGGTCACACCCTGGATTTAATCTGCTGCTCCGGCCTGACCCCCTCCAACTGTACAGCTGACCCGCTCCCTTTCACGGACCACTTCCTCATCTCCTTTTCTGTTCCCCTCCGTTTCTCCATCATCAAGTCACCACGTATCATTTCTTTTCGTAATATTAAGGACATTGATCTAGCCTCCCTGTCCTCCAGTTTTGCCACCCTGACCCCTAATTTGTCCTCTACTCCCGATGATCTTGTCATTCAGTACAATAACGGTCTGGTTTCTATCCTTAATTCATTTGCTCCCATCAAATCCCGCTCTGTACATTTTACTCGGTCTGCTCCATGGTTCACCCCTGCCCTTCGCTCCTTGAAAGCTACCAACCGGAGGCTTGAAAGACTCTACAAGAAAACCGGTCTCTCCATCCATAAAGACTTATATTCTGCTCAGATTTCTCTCTACAAGGACTCCATCTCCCTTGCCAAGTCACAGTATTACTCCGGTCTCATCTCGTCCAACTCCAGCAACACTAAGACATTATTTTCCATCATGAACAGCATTTTTCAGCCTCCCGACTCCTTACCCATCCATCTTTACTCTTCAGAAACCTGTAACTCTCTCCTTCAGTTTTTTAATGAGAAGGTCAATAGAATCCATCTCTCTTTACCTCATTCCTCCCCTCCCTCTCCTGATTTATTTGAACCCACCATTCCCTTCTCCTCCTTTGAACTTCCCCATCCCTCAGAAATATTAGATTACATCACCAAATCCAAACCTTCCACCTGTCAACTGGACCCTATTCCAACTGTTTTAGTTAAATCGTGCCTTTCTTCTCTGCTCCCTTTTATAACAGCCATTATTCATTCCTCACTATCCTCTGGTACGGTCCCATCCCTATTCAAATCCGCTTCAGTCAGCCCTATTCTAAAAAAACCTGGTTTAGATCCCAATGATTTCAATAACCTCCGTCCCATTTCCCATCTTCCCTTCATTTCCAAAGTCCTTGAGAAAACTGTTGCATCTCAGCTCCATTCCCATCTCACCCGCAATAACCTTTATGAACAGTTTCAGTCTGGCTTCCGTCCCCACCACAGCACAGAAACAGCACTTATTAAGATCACTAACGACCTACTCATTGCTGCTGATTCTGGTTTAATCTCTATTCTTATTCTCCTCGATCTGAGTGCGGCCTTTGACACCATTTCTCATCCCATCCTCCTCAATAGACTCTCTTCCTTAGGCATCACCCACACCCCCCTCAGCTGGTTTCAATCTTACCTTACTGGCCGCACTCAGTTCATCCAGTTAAAATCCTTTACCTCAGAACCCTCCCCAGTCAAGTCAGGTGTGCCCCAGGGCTCTGTCCTGGGGCCCCTCCTCTTCATAGTATATCTCCTCCCTATCGGCAAAATCTTCCGCAAATTCAATATCCAGTTTCACTGCTTTGCAGATGACACCCAGCTCTACATTTCCAGTAAGCCCAACTCAACTCTCCCACCATCCTCCCTTACACTCTGCCTCTCTGAAATCAAATCATGGTTCACCTCTAATTTCCTCAAACTCAACGGCAATAAAACTGAACTTCTTCTAGTTGGCACTAACTCCACCCTCTCAACATCTGACAGCTTTTCTTTAACTATTGACAGCGCCATAGTCTCCCCCTCCCCTCACGTCAAGAGTCTGGGTGTCATTCTCGACAGCTCACTTTCTTTTCAAGCTCACATTAATAACATAATTCGGTCAGCATACTTCCATCTACGTTCCATAAACCGTCTCCGCCCCTCCCTGACCCCTCACACTGCCGCCATTCTCGTCCACAGCCTCGTCACCTCCCGTATCGACTATTGCAATTCACTTCTTTATGGTCTCCCCAACAAACTCCTTCATAAACTGCAACAGGTCCAGAATTCAGCAGCCCGTATTATCACCAGAACCCCTTCCTTTCACCACATCACCCCGGTTCTCCAGCAGCTTCACTGGCTCCCAGTTAAATTCAGGTCCATCTTCAAAATTGTCCTCCATAACTTCAAAGCTATCCACAACTTCTCTCCTCCATATATCTTAGACCTTATAAGTATTCACACCCCATCCCGTTCTCTCAGATCTTCTTCTTCCATCCATCTTGCGGTTCCTTCTGCCCGTCTCGCTACCATGAGGAGCAGAGCTTTCAGCCGCTCTGCTCCTCGTCTCTGGAACTCACTTCCCCCAGACATCAGGAACGTCGACAGTTTTACCCTTTTCAAAACAAAACTCAAAACACACATGTTTAAATCTGCCTACAACCTCTGATTTTATTGAACTGTTTCTCTCTTTGTTTTTTTTTTCTTGTTAGGCCCGAGCAGCGAAAGCGCTGCGAAGGCCTCTTGTTTTTGCTCTGATTATTATTAGGCCCGAGCAGCGAAAGCGCTGCGAAGGCCTCTTGTTTTTGCTCTGATTATTATTATTTTTTGTTATTCCGTGCCCCCTTTGAACAGCTTTTTGGGGACCTTAACATACCCCAAAACTCACAATATTTTGCACACTTGTCAGGCCTGGTGAAAAATTTGATATTTTAAAGGTCCCAAAAAAATCGCAAAGAAAATGTCTGAACAGCGCCCCCTACAAAGTGAAAAAAACCCCTCTCCATAAAGCTTAGTTTATCGTACAGTTATGAAATTTGGTACACTTGTAGTACTCAACAGTCCGCACAGAAAAGTCTCTTGCAACCATGGTCAATATCAAACAGGAAGTCGGCCATTTTGGGTTGAAATGGCGATTTTTTGCCGTTTTTGCCGTTTTTAGGGTCCGTTTCTGATTGGATTGCTCGATCATTTTTCGCACGATCGTCTCAAAAATTGTGTAAAATTGCTCAGAAGGGATGGGCGAACAAAATGAGATAAGGATTCTGAGTTTTCGTATATGTTGAAGGGGCGGAGCCAGGCCTCGAAGTTTGACTACTCGCCAAAAATATTTAAATTGCTATAACTTCATAACTGAATGGAATAGAGTTACCAAACTTTCTGTGGTCATTCGTCATCCACCCACAAAGTAAATTGAAAGGTCGGATGATGACATCACACAAGCCCCGCCCCCTCAGGACCAAAAAGATCAAGTTTTACTGTGAAAGGTCCCAAATTGCCCCATTTCACTTAATCACCACAAATTTGTAGCTGGTAACTCAAGACAAGTGGGGGTTGCTTGGCGTCACTTTATGGGAGTTTTCGGCAGAGGGCGGGGCTGTGGTGGCGCGGCGAATTCAGGCGTACCGCCTTGGCCTTACGTTTGCCTCCCATTTCGTCATTTCCAAAGATATCGTCACGAAACTTCTTGTGAGTGATCCTAGTCCGGCCCCCCAAAAGATCTGATGTGAACATCTGGTGGGCGTGGCCTATTTTCTGAAATAGCGCCCCCTAGGACCATTAAAACTATTAGCCCCAAGCCATGCTTTGACTGAGGATTACGAAATTTGGTACACTAATGTGGTGTCTCAGGACCTACAAAAAAGTCTCTTGGAGTCAAGTTCAAAGTCGCACAGGAAGTCGGCCATTTTGGATCAAGTACGCGATTTAGTGGTTTTCGCACACGTTGTTTGGAGAGTGATGCTCCGTCGCCCTTTTCACCAATCTCCTTCAAACTTCTGCTATATACCCTTAAGACATAGGGGAAAAAATTCAACCGTCGGATTTTTCAAAAGTTGAAAGGTGTGGGCGTGGCTAAGCCTCAAACTTTGACCTGTCGCCACGCTACTCTTTTTTTCACAGCTCCCTACTGGACTCCTTTTACCCAATCACCAGGATTCTGTGGCAAACAGCAGTAGACAAGTTGAGGTTACTTGGTCTCCAGTACTGGCAGGTTTTGAAAAAAGGCGGGGCTTTGGGACCATGGCGAAAATCGCCATCACGCCATGGAAATACGTTTGTCTCTCATTTCTTCAGTTATCGTGATATTGCTACGAAACTTCTGGTGAGTGATCCTAGTCTGAGCTCCAAGAGAAATAGACAGCTGAATTTTGTGGGCGTGGCCTATGTTTTGAAATAGCGCCCCCTAGGACCATTTAAACTATTAGCCCCAAGCCATGCTTTGACTGAGGATTACGAAATTTGGTACACTAATGTGGTGTCTCAGGACCTACAAAAAAGTCTCTTGGAGTCAAGTTCAAAGTCGCACAGGAAGTCGGCCATTTTGGATCAAGTACGCGATTTAGTGGTTTTCGCACACGTTGTTTGGAGAGTGATGCTCCGTCGCCCTTTTCACCAATCTCCTTCAAACTTCTGCTATATACCCTTAAGACATAGGGGAAAAAATTTAACCGTCGGATTTTTCAAAAGTTGAAAGGTGTGGGCGTGGCTAAGCCTCAAACTTTGACCTGTCGCCACGCTACTCTTTTTTTCACAGCTCCCTACTGGACTCCTTTTACCCAATCACCAGGATTCTGTGGCAAACAGCAGTAGACAAGTTGAGGTTACTTGGTCTCCAGTACTGGCAGGTTTTGAAAAAAGGCGGGGCTTTGGGACCATGGCGAAAATCGCCATCACGCCATGGAAATACGTTTGTCTCATTTCTTCAGTTATCGTGATATTGCTACGAAACTTCTGGTGAGTGATCCTAGTCTGAGCTCCAAGAGAAATAGACAGCTGAAGTTTGTGGGCGTGGCCTATATTCTTAAATAGCGCCCCCTAGAGCCATTAAAACTTTCAGCCCCAAGCCATGCTTTGACTGAGGATTACGAAATTTGGTACACTAATGTGGGGTCTCAGGACCTACAAAAAAGTCTCTTGGAGCCAAGCGTAAAGTCGCACAGGAAGTCGGCCATTTTGGTGCAAGTACGTGATTTAGTGGTTTTCGCACACATTGTTTGGAGAGTGATGCTCCGTCGCCCTTTTCACCAATCACCTTCAAACTTCTGCAATACACTCTTAAGACATAGGGGAAAAAATTCAACCGTCGGATTTTTCAAAAGTTGAAAGGTGTGGGCGTGGCTAAGCCTCAAACGTTGACCTTTCGCCATTACTTTACTTGACTTAATAACTCCCATGTGCATGATCAGATCTTTTTCGAACTTTGTCTGTGTGATCATTGACCATATCTGTAAACAATGACAATGTGGACAGCTGACATCACCTAAGCCCCGCCCCCTGACTACAGGAATTTATTTTTTATGCTGAAATGCCCATATTTGTCCCCTCTAATTTAGTCAACATGACCCTAAGGTCATGCACTGTCTTCATGATGCTGTAATGACCATTCAGATCTGATAGCTTTCCAGAAAGGGAGGGGCTTTGATGCCATGGCGAATTCTGGCGTAACGCCGTAATCTTAATATTCAATTTAATGGTGAGCTCAGAGGGGATGCTGAGTCAGGGTGAGGTGCAGACTAGGAGGCCATTCGCGGTTTCTGGTGTCGGGGTGGTTGACGTTTCTGTTCTGTCAGACGTGCACTGGTGCGACGGCAGACCGGAGCGGCGCGGAGCTGCGAGGGCCGAACGACGCTGCTTGCAGCTTTAATTATTTTTTGTTATTCCGTGCCCCCTTTGAACAGCTTTTTGGGGACCTTAACATACCCCAAAACTCACAATATTTTGCACACTTGTCAGGCCTGGTGAAAAATTTGATATTTTAAAGGTCCCAAAAAAATCGCAAAGAAAATGGCTGAACAGCGCCCCCTACAAAGTGAAAAAAACCCCTCTCCATAAAGCTTAGTTTATCGTACAGTTATGAAATTTGGTACACTTGTAGTACTCAACAGTCCGCACAGAAAAGTCTCTTGCAACCATGGTCAATATCAAACAGGAAGTCGGCCATTTTGGGTTGAAATGGCGATTTTTTGCCGTTTTTGCCGTTTTTAGGGTCCGTTTCTGATTGGATTGCTCGATCATTTTTCGCACGATCGTCTCAAAAATTGTGTAAAATTGCTCAGAAGGGATGGGCGAACAAAATGAGATAAGGATTCTGAGTTTTCGTATATGTTGAAGGGGCGGAGCCAGGCCTCGAAGTTTGACTACTCGCCAAAAATATTTAAATTGCTATAACTTCATAACTGAATGGAATAGAGTTACCAAACTTTCTGTGGTCATTCGTCATCCACCCACAAAGTAAATTGAAAGGTCGGATGATGACATCACACAAGCCCCGCCCCCTCAGGACCAAAAAGATCAAGTTTTACTGTGAAAGGTCCCAAATTGCCCCATTTCACTTAATCACCACAAATTTGTAGCTGGTAACTCAAGACAAGTGGGGGTTGCTTGGCGTCACTTTATGGGAGTTTTCGGCAGAGGGCGGGGCTGTGGTGGCGCGGCGAATTCAGGCGTACCGCCTTGGCCTTACGTTTGCCTCCCATTTCGTCATTTCCAAAGATATCGTCACGAAACTTCTTGTGAGTGATCCTAGTCCGGCCCCCCAAAAGATCTGATGTGAACATCTGGTGGGCGTGGCCTATTTTCTGAAATAGCGCCCCCTAGGACCATTAAAACTATTAGCCCCAAGCCATGCTTTGACTGAGGATTACGAAATTTGGTACACTAATGTGGTGTCTCAGGACCTACAAAAAAGTCTCTTGGAGTCAAGTTCAAAGTCGCACAGGAAGTCGGCCATTTTGGATCAAGTACGCGATTTAGTGGTTTTCGCACACGTTGTTTGGAGAGTGATGCTCCGTCGCCCTTTTCACCAATCTCCTTCAAACTTCTGCTATATACCCTTAAGACATAGGGGAAAAAATTCAACCGTCGGATTTTTCAAAAGTTGAAAGGTGTGGGCGTGGCTAAGCCTCAAACTTTGACCTGTCGCCACGCTACTCTTTTTTTCACAGCTCCCTACTGGACTCCTTTTACCCAATCACCAGGATTCTGTGGCAAACAGCAGTAGACAAGTTGAGGTTACTTGGTCTCCAGTACTGGCAGGTTTTGAAAAAAGGCGGGGCTTTGGGACCATGGCGAAAATCGCCATCACGCCATGGAAATACGTTTGTCTCTCATTTCTTCAGTTATCGTGATATTGCTACGAAACTTCTGGTGAGTGATCCTAGTCTGAGCTCCAAGAGAAATAGACAGCTGAATTTTGTGGGCGTGGCCTATGTTTTGAAATAGCGCCCCCTAGGACCATTTAAACTATTAGCCCCAAGCCATGCTTTGACTGAGGATTACGAAATTTGGTACACTAATGTGGTGTCTCAGGACCTACAAAAAAGTCTCTTGGAGTCAAGTTCAAAGTCGCACAGGAAGTCGGCCATTTTGGATCAAGTACGCGATTTAGTGGTTTTCGCACACGTTGTTTGGAGAGTGATGCTCCGTCGCCCTTTTCACCAATCTCCTTCAAACTTCTGCTATATACCCTTAAGACATAGGGGAAAAAATTTAACCGTCGGATTTTTCAAAAGTTGAAAGGTGTGGGCGTGGCTAAGCCTCAAACTTTGACCTGTCGCCACGCTACTCTTTTTTTCACAGCTCCCTACTGGACTCCTTTTACCCAATCACCAGGATTCTGTGGCAAACAGCAGTAGACAAGTTGAGGTTACTTGGTCTCCAGTACTGGCAGGTTTTGAAAAAAGGCGGGGCTTTGGGACCATGGCGAAAATCGCCATCACGCCATGGAAATACGTTTGTCTCATTTCTTCAGTTATCGTGATATTGCTACGAAACTTCTGGTGAGTGATCCTAGTCTGAGCTCCAAGAGAAATAGACAGCTGAAGTTTGTGGGCGTGGCCTATATTCTTAAATAGCGCCCCCTAGAGCCATTAAAACTTTCAGCCCCAAGCCATGCTTTGACTGAGGATTACGAAATTTGGTACACTAATGTGGGGTCTCAGGACCTACAAAAAAGTCTCTTGGAGCCAAGCGTAAAGTCGCACAGGAAGTCGGCCATTTTGGTGCAAGTACGTGATTTAGTGGTTTTCGCACACATTGTTTGGAGAGTGATGCTCCGTCGCCCTTTTCACCAATCACCTTCAAACTTCTGCAATACACTCTTAAGACATAGGGGAAAAAATTCAACCGTCGGATTTTTCAAAAGTTGAAAGGTGTGGGCGTGGCTAAGCCTCAAACGTTGACCTTTCGCCATTACTTTACTTGACTTAATAACTCCCATGTGCATGATCAGATCTTTTTCGAACTTTGTCTGTGTGATCATTGACCATATCTGTAAACAATGACAATGTGGACAGCTGACATCACCTAAGCCCCGCCCCCTGACTACAGGAATTTATTTTTTATGCTGAAATGCCCATATTTGTCCCCTCTAATTTAGTCAACATGACCCTAAGGTCATGCACTGTCTTCATGATGCTGTAATGACCATTCAGATCTGATAGCTTTCCAGAAAGGGAGGGGCTTTGATGCCATGGCGAATTCTGGCGTAACGCCGTAATCTTAATATTCAATTTAATGGTGAGCTCAGAGGGGATGCTGAGTCAGGGTGAGGTGCAGACTAGGAGGCCATTCGCGGTTTCTGGTGTCGGGGTGGTTGACGTTTCTGTTCTGTCAGACGTGCACTGGTGCCCCGGGCTGCCGTCCAGACCGGAGCGGCGCGGAGCTGCGAGGGCCGAACGACGCTGCTTGCAGCTTTAATTTGGGTTTTATTATTGTTTTATTGTATTTTATTAAGTGTTTTCTGTCAAGTGACCTTGGGTGTTCTGAAAAGCGCTTTTAAATAAAATGTATTATTATTATTATTACTAACTTGCATAACCTGATGTAAATGCGGACGTTGGGGTAGCGTCAGGACGTATGGACTACGTCCAGACGCAATATGCGTCATTTCCGGTTCTTCTTGTTCCGGTATCCGTGAAAACAACAACATGTTTCCCAGTTCGGAAGAGATAGCGACCGCGTTTGTTTGCGCTTTAGTTTCCTCGTCACTCCGAAAGTGTGGTGCTGTGCCGCGACTCGCCATGTTGCTTCCAACTTGTTGTTTACTTCCGGTGTTCTGGCGCATACAAGACGTCTCGCTACTCAAAAGACCAAGACTCCTTGCGAACAGAGCATGTGCAGCGCACACGCTTTGATGGGGATATCCCGATATGCGTTTACACGACCAAACATTCGGGTTAGAAAAGGGTTACCCCAGGTGTAGTAACCGGGTTTTTTAAAACCCGGCTATGAGCATATCCGGGTTTTTGGCGGTGTTTACAAGGACCTGCGGAACCGGGTTATTGTGAATATTCGGGTATTAAAAGGGATACTGGCTGCATGTAAACACACTCACTGAAACAGCAGCACCACAGACGCACTGTAACAGGCACACCCAGTCACACCCATATGCTCCCACACACACACCTCAGTGTGCAAATCACATGAGAAACCTGAAGCTACCCGCTCCAGCCCCTGTCCTGCAGAACTGGAACATCCATGTAAATCTCAGCTGGTGTTTGTAAGATGCTAGCACAAACAACCAACACACACACTGGCTGTTTTCTTTTCACCAAAATAAGTAGCACTGAGATGACAGAACCCCGTGAGCCTTTATGTTCCTACTGATTCACCCACAAGACAGGGATGGTTCAGAGCCATGTGACTGCTGCCCACTGCCAGCTTCCAGAAGAGAACAACAGCCAGATTCAATCAATCAATCAAAGCTTTATTTATAAAGCGCCCTGTCGGGAAGCCCAAGGCGCTGAACACGGTACATGAGAAAAAAAAGGTAAAACATTAAAGTAGAGAACAAATGGGTAAAACAAGAGATAAAGAGACCAATGAAAGCAGGGAATTAAAATCAACATAAATGAAGGCCTAACTCAAACACGTTCAGGGAACGCCAAGCGGAGGAGGTGGTTCTTTAGGCGACTCTTAAAGGCTGGCAGAGATGGGGATAGCATGACTGAGGGTGGCAACTGGTTCCAGAGTGACGGTGCTAGGACTGAGAAAGCCCGGTCCCCACTGGTACGACATCTAGAACGAGGGACAGCGAGCAGGCCTTGGTCAGAGGAGCACAGAGCGTGTGATGGGGAATGCCTGTTCAGGAGCGTGGCCAGATAGGGGGGAGCACCACCCTGGAAGAAATTGTAAACAAAGACGAGGAGTTTAAAGTGTGAGTGATAGCAGACCGGAAGCCAGTGTAGGGAGGCCAGAACTGGACTGATGTGGTCCCGTTTCCTGGTCCCAGTCAGAAACCTCGCTGCGCTGTTCTGCACAACCTGTAGGTGGCGCAGTGATGATTGACCCAGTCCTGCATATAGACCCTTTGCACGTGACGTCACGCCACTCATGTGACCACCCCCTTCGCCATGATGGACGGCAAAAAGACCGTTTACACCCATAGAAACTCCAGTGAAGCTAGTCAAAACAAGCCAGTGTGTAGCCTTTTATGGTTTTTATTTAGTTGATTTGACAGTAAAATGGTTTAGCTTGCTGTGTGGTCGGCTGCACTAACAGACAAGGACGTAAACTCAACTCGTTTTGTGTTTTTAATAACTATGATGGAGACTGAGGACGGAGATGAACTGCAGCGATCAACCAAGCGGACTAGCAGCCCTCAGATTAGCAGCGAGCATGTTTTTAGCGGGTAAGATTAACGTTCATTTATTTCACGAGGAAGACAGGGACAGGGATAAATGTGATGTGTTTATACAAGTTATTGATAATCCTGATGGACGGGTATTTCACCACGGAGGATGCGCTCCGTCCACTGTAGTGTAAAGTGAGACAATTATAAACAATATTAATTCAATTCAATTCAAAAATACTTTATTAATCCCAGAGCTTAAAGCTCCGATGCATGATTACGTTCGTTAAAATGACGTTATTTATTTATATGAGCGTCGGCGTTCAGAGAGCTTCTCATTCTGGTGTGAGAGCAGCAGCTGAACCCGGTACCACCACCAGCAACAGAAGCTGGTGGGGACCCGGACTTTTTAACAATCAGCTTTGGTGTAAAGTGAAACGCTGTTAACAACATAAAGTTATAAATCCAGAGGAGTGAATTTAGGCAAAGTCAGCAACATGTTTACATCGGTGAACAGCTGCAGAGAGAACGTAAGCTAACGTTGGTAAGCTAGTTCTCTATGAGCCCCCGCTAGATGCGCTACTTCTTCTGATAACTGATCTGGGCATGAACTAGTTGAAGGAATGCTGGAGGAGTTTGTTCTTGTTTTGATCGTAAAACAATTTCAGGCTCTACTTTTCCCTTTGTGTAGTACTCGTGTCGCTCACTGTTTACATGCTTTTGCCGTCCACCATGGTGGCCCCATGTGATTAGGTGACGTCGGTGTAAAGGGTCAATAGAGAGTTGCAGTAATCAAGCCTAGAAATTACAAAAGCATGAAGTACCCGCTCCAGGTGGGCTGTCGACAGCATAGGCTTGATTTTTGCAAGGTGTCTCAGATGAAAGAAACATGGCCGGATCACAGAATTGATGTGAGCATCAAATTTAAGTCCAGCGTCAATTTTCACCCCCAAACTGGTCACAACTGGTTTTGAGTAGGGAGAAAGAGGGCCAAGATCAACATAACGACCCATAGCCCTGCTGTTGGGGTGAAAAACAATGAGCTCTGTCTTTCCCTCATTCAGTTGCAGATAGTTGTCCATTAGCCAAGACTTCACCTCATTAAGACAAGACACAAAGGACTGGATAGAGTGACCTTTCTCCTGACACAATGGAGAGTAAATCTGGCAATCGTCAGCATAGAGATGGAATGAGAGGCCATGTTTACGAAAGATTGACCCCAGAGGTAGCAGATAAATTGCAAACAAAAGAGGACCAAGGATCGATCCCTGCGGGACCCCCCAGTGGAGCCCCTCCCAAGAAGAAAAAACATCACCCAGTTTAACACAGAATGTCCTGTTGTGGAGATACGATCTAAACCAATCCAGAGCTGACCCTTTGATCCCAACCCATTGTTCCAAGCGATCCAGTAGAATCGCGTGGTCAACTGTGTCGAAGGCTGCTGTTAGGTCTAACAACAGAAGCACCACAGATGTACCCTGATCTAGTGATAGATAGATATCATTTAGGACCCTCAGTAGAGCCGACTCTGTGCTATGGCCAGACCTGAACCCTGATTGGAAAACCTCAAACAGATCAGAGTCAGCTAAATGTGAGACCAGCTGCTGATAAACGACTTTCTCAAGCAGTTTAGATGTAAAAGGCAGGGTAGAGATAGGCCTGTAATTTTCTATCACAGAGACATCAGCAGCAGGTTTCTTCAGGGTCGGCCGAATAACTGCTGCTTTCAAAGCAGCTGGGACCACACCTGTGCTGAGGCTCCCATTGATAATCTGACCAAGTGATGGGCCAAGGCACAGAAAGGCAGCCTTCCAGAGACGAGGCGGCAGAACGTCAAGTGGAGAGCCAGATGGCTTCTGCCTCGCAACAAGCGTACTCAGCTCAGAGTATGAAACAGTATTGAGGGAGTTCAGGGTGGGTGGTGATGGAGGAACTGGAACAGGGTCAACAGAGTTACCAGAAATGACTGCTCTAATGCCCGATACTTTATCTACAAAGAATCTGTGAAAATCTTCAGAGTTTCCAGCAGCTGTAGGAGACATGAAGCTAGGCTCCTGATACACCAGAACAGAGTTTAGTGTTTTGTAGAGAATCTTAGGATTATTGGAGTTTGTTTCAATGATGTTTGCAAAATAGGCCATTCTGGCGGCCCTCACAGCATCCTGAGAGAACCAGGTCCAGGGTGTGACCCCTGGCATGAGTTGGGGACGATACCCATTGAGTTAAATTGAATGAATCTAGCAAATTACAAAAGCCTTTAGTAAGCACATTGTCAGTAGCCTAGTGAACTAGACCACATTCTTGCTTTGCAAAGTTTGTAATAATACATTAAATAATACATTTGTTTAGTCTGGCTTGCCAGGCTACATTGTCAGGACAGCAGATATGGATGTTAAAATCCCCAAGAAATAGGACATAGTCATATTTTAGGATGCAGTCTGCCACAAGATCATAGAAATCATTTAGGAAGTTAGAGTCAGTCTTTGGAGGGCGATGAATCAGCACGACGAGCAGGCGGGGGGAGATGCACAGTTCAAAGGAAGAAAATGACATGGTGGGTGTGAGCTGTTTACAAGGAAAGCTGGATTTAAAAACAACAACCAGCCCTCCACCTCTGCCCCGCGATCTACGGATATTAAAACAGGAGCAGCCAGGTGGTACCAGCTCCAGCAGGGCGCTTGAGTCACCAAACGGGATCCAGAACTCATAGATGCACAGAAAACTCAAGCCATGTTGAATAAAAAAATCCCAAAGAATAAAAGATTTGTTCTGCACAGACCTGGCATTGACCAGACCAAACCGGGTCTGCGGCGGGGCCGCAGCACCGGGATCGCGCACCGTCTCGTCCAGCTCTGAGCCCGTAACCGAGCGTAGATTCTCCCAGCAAACCCCACTCTGGCAAGGTCCTCAAGCCGATTGGCCGTGGCGCGGTGCCAGCTCACCCTCAAAGCCGGCCAAGTTCACAAGGCAGGGCGCAGAGTAAACCATCAGACGTCTCGGAACCACCGGGTCACAAGCTGGGCCGAATCGGACCAGCAGCTTCTTCAGGGATCCAGGAAGTCCAGCCTGACGTCTCATGCGCTGGCTACCTCGCTTTCCCCATCTTCTACAATGTTTCAGTCTTGAGCTGGGGTGGACAGAAGGCCGACACATCACGGCCGGGGGGCAGAGTGCATACGGGCAGTCCAAACAACAACGTCGTTCGTGAGGTTCCCAGCGCTCAGCGCCCGCTACATCAACAGGAGGACGAAGCCTCAGCAGCGAAGCTCGATCATAAGTCACCAGAGACGCCACAGCATTCAGAAAAAGCATCAGAAACAACAAAAGTGCATAAAAGCCAGTAAAACGCAAGGTTCCATTGCGTGCACCCGCGCAAGCGCTTTCTGAACTGAAGACTCCGAGATGCTCGCTCCTTTCAGTCCTCACTAATCCCTCTCTTTGCCTCAAGACTTCATCCTGGTACTGCTTCATCAAGCAACATGAAAGGAAATGTTCATTCTTTAATGCAGGCGTGGGGAACCCGGTCCTCGAGGGCCGGTATCCTGCACGTCTTTGCTCCAACACTTCAGATTCAGCGGTTGAGTCACCTGTTCAGCAGCTCATCAGGCTCTGCAGAAGCCTGTTAGTCACCTGCTGATTGAAATCAGGTGTGTTGAAGCAGGGCTGAAACTAAAATATGCTGGATAGCGGCCCTCCATGGACCAGGGTTCCCCATCCCTGCTTTAATGAATGTGACTGCTGACTGTGCATGTTTCGGGCATCAGCCTCAACAGCACCATTATGTTCTTTAAATCAGTAGACATGCAAGTTAATATGCATTTTATTTACAGGTAAACAGAGATTAGAGATGCAATGATTCTGGTGTTAAAAGGCCGATGCTGACTTTCAATTCTTGTGTAGCTCTGATCAACCGTTACCGATTCAGATTGATCTGGGATAAATGTCGGGACGCTCCGAT